>NC_143023.1:3000000-3112500 GCF_057628025.1 Oncorhynchus mykiss
TTCCCTATCGGATGCCATTCAAACCAACTGGGGTAGTTAGAGATTATTCCCTATCGGATTCAAACCAACTGGGGTAGTTAGAGATTATTCCCTATCGGATTCAAACCAACTGGGGTAGTTAGAGATTATTCCCTATCGGATGGCTTATTCCCTATCGGGTGGCTTATTCCCTATCGGATTCCTAGTCATTTATCAGTATAGCCAGAGTGTGTCTCTCTTTCACGCTCTGTCTCTCTTTCACTCTCTGTCTCTCTTTCACTCTCTGTCTCTGTCTGTCTCTCTCTCTCTCTCTCTCTGTCTCTCTCTCTCTCTGTGTCTCTGTCTCGGTCTCTGTCTCTCTCTCTCACTCTCTCTGTCTCTGTCTCTCTCTCTCACACTCTCTCTCTCTCTCTCTCTGTCTCTGTCTCTGTCTCTGTCTCTCTGTCTCTCTCACTTTGTCTAAGTGTCTGTGGGTATCTGACTGTAACTGAGTGTTTGTCTCGGTGGGTCTGTATCTGACTGTAACTAAGTGTGTGTTGTCTAGGTGTGTTGTCTAGGTGGGTCTGTATCTGACTGTAACTAAGTGTGTGTTGTCTAGGTGGGTCTGTATCTGACTATCTGACTGTACCTAAGTGTGTGTTGTCTAGGTGTGTTGTCTAGATGGGTCTGTATCTGACTGTACCTAAGTGTGTGTGTCTCGGTGGGTCTGTATCTGACTGTACCTAAGTGTGTGTGTCTCGGTGGGTCTGTATCTGACTGTACCTAAGTGTGTGTTGTCTAGGTGTGTTGTCTAGATGGGTCTGTATCTGACTGTACCTAAGTGTGTGTGTCTCGGTGGGTCTGTATCTGACTGTACCTAAGTGTGTGTGTCTCGGTGGGTCTGTATCTGACTGTACCTAAGTGTGTGTGTCTCGGTGGGTCTGTATCTGACTGTACCTAAGTGTGTGTGTCTCGGTGGGTCTGTATCTGACTGTACCTAAGTGTGTGTGTCTCGGTGGGTCTGTATCTGACTGTACCTAAGTGTGTGTGTCTCGGTGGGTCTGTATCTGACTGTACCTAAGTGTGTGTGTCTCGGTGGGTCTGTATCTGACTGTACCTAAGTGTGTGTGTCTAGGTGGGTCTGTATCTGACTGTACCTAAGTGTGTGTGTCTCGGTGGGTCTGTATCTGACTGTACCTAAGTGTGTGTGTCTCGGTGGGTCTGTATCTGACTGTACCTAAGTGTGTGTGTCTCGATGGGTCTGTATCTGACTGTACCTAAGTGTGTGTGTCTCGGTGGGTCTGTATCTGACTGTACCTAAGTGTGTGTGTCTCGGTGGGTCTGTATCTGACTGTACCTAAGTGTGTGTTGTCTAGGTGTGTTGTCTAGGTGGGTCTATATCTGACTGTAACTAAGTGTGTGTGTCTCGGTGGGTCTGTATCTGACTGTACCTAAGTGTGTGTGTCTAGGTGGGTCTGTATCTGACTGTACCTAAGTGTGTGTGTCTCGGTGGGTCTGTATCTGAATGTACCTAAGTGTGTGTGTCTCGGTGGGTCTGTATCTGACTGTACCTAAGTGTGTGTGTCTCGGTGGGTCTGTATCTGACTGTACCTAAGTGTGTGTGTCTCGGTGGGTCTGTATCTGACTGTACCTAAGTGTGTGTGTCTCGGTGGGTCTGTATCTGACTGTACCTAAGTGTGTGTGTCTAGGTGGGTCTGTATCTGACTGTACCTAAGTGTGTGTGTCTCGGTGGGTCTGTATCTGACTGTACCTAAGTGTGTGTGTCTCGGTGGGTCTGTATCTGACTGTACCTAAGTGTGTGTGTCTCGGTGGGTAGCAGACACTTGCATATTGAATAACCTTCATTTAAAAATGATGATGATGTAATGTTTGGAACGGAATCTTATATAATGCATTCTCCAGTGTGAACATCAGGGGGCAGTGGTGGTCTAAGAAACAACAGTGTAGCTACGGCAACAGCAACGTTTCCAACAATAACCGAGCGCATGAAACTCACACATTACATCACTCTCTGGGCCCTGGTCCAATGGAGTGCACTATATAGGAAACAGGGTGCCATTTGAAGCACATCCCTTGTCTCTAATAACTGTGGATGTTGTTCAGTCCTTGTCTCTAATAACTGTGGATGTTGTTTATCTCTTGTCTCTAATAACTGTGGATGTTCAGTCCTTGTCTCTAATAACTGTGGATGTTGTTCAGAGAGAGTGATCCCTGGCAGACGGTGTGTTCAGAAACCACTTTAGACACCAGAGGTGCAGCCAAATGTCACAGACATCTCTGGAGAGATGTTAACAAACACAGACATCTCTGGAGAGATGTTAACAAACACAGACATCTCTGGAGAGATGTTAACAAACACAGACATCTCTGGAGAGATGTTAACAAACACAGACATCTCTGGAGAGATGTTAACAAACACAGACATCTCTGGAGAGATGTTAACAAACACAGACATCTCTGGAGAGATGTTAACAAACACAGACTGATTCACAGACTGAATACATTTTAATTCAACTCAATAAACTGAGTTACGACAGAGTTACAGCATCATCTGTTAATGCTGCAGTAAATAGTGTGGTCTGTCTCTGTCCATGTCCCTGCCCATGTCTCTGTCTCTGTCTCTGTCCCTGTCTCTGTCTCTGTCTCTGTCCATGTCTGTCTCTGTCTCTGTCCCTGCCCATGTCTCTGTGTCTGTTTCTTCCCCTGTCTCTGTCCCGGTCTCTGTCCATGTCCCTGCCCATGTCTCTGTCTCTGTCCCTGTCTCTGTCTCTGTCCATGTCTGTCTCTGTCTCTGTCCCTGCCCATGTCTCTGTGTCTGTTTCTTCCCCTGTCTCTGTCCATGTCTGTCTCTATCTCTGTTCCTGTCTCTGTCATTCTCTCTCTCTGTCTTTGTCTCTGTCCATGACTTTCTCTCTGTCTCTGTCCCCATCTTTGTCCCTGTCTCTCTCCCTGTCTCTGTCCCTGTCTCTCCCCCTGTCTCTGTCCCTGTCTCTGCCCTATGTCTCTGTCTCTCTATCTGTCTGTGTCTGTCCCTGTCTTTCTATCTCTCTGTCCCTGTCTCTGTCCCTGTCTCTGCCCCCATCTCTGCCCCTGTCTCTGTCCCTGTCTCTGTCCCTGTCTCTGCCCCTGTCTCTGCCTCTGCCTCTGTCCCTGTCTCTGCCCCCATCTCTGCCCCCGTCTCTGCCCCCGTCTCTGTCTCTGTCCATGGTGCTGAAAAGCCCAGTTCTCTCTCTTGCTTATCAGCATTTAACCTCCATCTGGAAACACTCTTTCAAATTCCATGTTAACACAAGACAAGCGCCACTCTTCTCCTTCTCTTCTCCTTCTCTCTCTTCTCTCTCTCTCTCTCTCTCTCTTCTCCCTCTCTTATCCCTTTCCTCTCTCTCTTCTCTCTCTTATCCCTTTCCCCTCTCTCTCTCCTCTCTTCTCCCTCTCTCTCTCTCTCCCCCCTCTCTTCTCCCTCTCCTCTCTCTCTCTCTTCTCCTTCTCTCTCTCTTTCCTCTCTCTGTCCTCTCTCCTCTCTCTGTCCTCTCTTCTCTTTCTCTTCTCCTTCTCTCTCTCTTCTCCATCTATTCTCTCTTCTCACTATATTCTCTTCTCTCTCTCTTCTCCTCTCTTTTCTCCATCTATTCTCTCTTCTCCCTCTCCTCTCTCTCTCCTCTCTTCTCACTCTCTTCTCCTCCCTCTCCTCTCTCCTCTCTCTCCTCTCTTCTCACTCTCTTCTATTTCTCTCTCTTCTCCATCAATTCTCTCTTCTCCCTCTCTTCTCTCTCTCTCTCTTCTCCCTCTCCTCTTCCTCTTCTCTCTTCTCTTCTCTTGTTTCTCTCTCTTCTCTCCTCTATTTTTCTCTCTTCTTTTCTCTCTTTTCCCTCTCTTCTTTCTTCTCTTGTGTTTCTGCTGGCTGTCACTGAGGCCTGGTACTGTGTGATGCCATTAGTCTCTGTCCAGGAAAGGAGAGGAAAAAGGAGAGGAGGAGGAGAGTAAAGGAGAGAGGAAAGAGGATATGGCAGGAGAGGGCGAGAGAGGGACGAGAGGAGAAGAAGAGAGGAGGGAGAGAGGGCCCCCTACAGAGAGGAGGAGAGTGGAGGAGGGGACGGGGAGAGGAGGGAGAGAAGGCCCTCTACAGAGAGGAGGAGAGGGGAGGAGAGGGGAGGGGGAAGAGAGGGCCCCCTACAGAGAGGAGGAGAGGGGAGGGGGAAGAGAAGGCCCCCTACAGAGAGGAGGAGAGGAGGGAGAGAGGCATGGTAATTGCCTTTCTGGGATAATGACTCCAAGCCAGAGACAGGACCCTCCATACTCCCTCCACTGCTCCTCAACTGGTGCTCTGGAGGAGGAGTGTGGCGTCAGACTGATTATCTCTCTGTCTGTGTCCCAAATCACTGTATGTAGTGCACTACTTTTGACCAGGACTTATAGGACTCTGGTGAAAAGTAGTGCACTTTATAGGGAGCAGTGTGCGATTCGGGATATACTCTCTTTCTCTCTCTCTCTCTCTGTATCCTTCCTCGTACATGCATGAACAACATCCTCCTCAAACACAGGGGACGTTTTGATTGGTTAAGTCCTCCCGTCCCCCCCCTCCCCCCACACACCACCTCTCTCCTGAATGCAGTTGATACTCAGAAAAGGCAAATGTTTGTCTTTTAAAAAACGATAAGCTCTTCTGCTGTGGTCAAGATACACCACAGTGAGAATGGTTACACACTATAATACCATTACTGTGGATAGTCAGATGAATATAATTGTTGTATTAAGAGACGTTTATAATGGTTTGCAAGAAGAACCATTTCCCTGATAATCCTGTGTTACATGGGACACATCTGAAATCTGATTGGACTATGATAAATGCATCACATCGACCAATCAAAATAGACATTGTATCACATCGACCATGTTTATTTTATTTTTTTGTTGTTGTATGTGAAAACTACTTCTTAAAGATGAATACTTTTCAGTTGTTTATGAACTCACTTCACGGGTACTAGAGAGGCTCACTCGGCTGGAGCTACCATGTTCTGGTGCTACCATGTGTTGGTGCTACCATGTACTGGAGCTATCATGTGCTGGAGCTACCATGTACTGGAGCTATCATGTGCTGGTGCTACCATGTACTGGAGCTATCATGTGCTGGAGCTACCATGTGTTGGTGCTACCATGTACTGGAGCTATCATGTGCTGGAGCTATCATGTGCTGGTGCTACCATGTGCTGGTGCTACCATGTGCTGGAGCTACTACATGTGCTGGTGCTACCATGTGCTGGAGCTACTACATGTGCTGGAGCTATCATGTGCTGGTGCTACTACATGTGCTGGTGCTACCATGTGCTGGTGCTACCATGTGCTGGAGCTACTACATGTGCTGGTGCTACCATGTGCTGGTGCTACCATGTGCTGGAGCTACTACATGTGCTGGTGCTACCATGTGCTGGAGCTACCATGTTCTGGTGCTACCATGTGCTGGAGCTACTACATGTGCTGGTGCTACCATGTGCTGGAGCTACCATGTTCTGGTGCTACCATGTGCTGGAGCTACTACATGTGCTGGTGCTACCATGTGCTGGAGCTATCATGTGCTGGTGCTATCATGTGCTGGAGCTACTACATGTGCTGGTGCTACCATGTGCTGGAGCTACTACATGTGCTGGTGCTACCATGTGCTGGAGCTACCATGTTCTGGTGCTACCATGTGCTGGTGCTACTACATGTGCTGGAGCTATCATGTGCTGGAGCTATCATGTGCTGGAGCTATCATGTGCTGGTGCTATCATGTGCTGGTGCTACCATGTGCTGGTGCTACCATGTGCTGGTGCTATCATGTGCTGGTGCTACCATGTTCTGGAGCTACCATGTGCTGGAGCTCTGATTTTAAGGTGTTTACATGTCCTAACAATTGGAAAGGTTGCTCAGAAAACCAGGTGTTTACATCCTAACAATTGAAAAGGTGGCTCAGAAAAGCAGGTGTTTACATCCTAACAATTGGAAAGGTGGCTCAGAAAACCAGGTGTTTACATCCTAACAATTGAGAAAGGTGGCTCAGAAAACCAGGTGTTTACATCCTAACAATTGGAAAGGTGGCTCAGAAAACCAGGTGTTTACATCCTAACAATTGGAAAGGTGGCTCAGAAAACCAGGTGTTTACATCCTAACAATTGGAAAGGTGGCTCAGAAAACCAGGTGTTTACATCCTAACAATTGAAAAGGTGGCTCAGAAAACCAGGTGTTTACATCCTAACAATTGGAAAGGTGGCTCAGAAAACCAGGTGTTTACATCCTAACAATTGGAAAGGTGGCTCAGAAAACCAGGTGTTTTAAACAGTGTATGTTTACTTCTGATTTTGACCTGACACCGATTTAAGATAAGCGGAGGAAGGAGTTTAAAAAAGCTTGACAATTGTCCCGGCGTCGTCCGGGTTAAGGGAGGGTTTGGGCCTGGGGCCTACCATTCCTTTTTCTATTGAATGTCAATGTTATTCATTCTCTATACAATAGTTGGTTGGGAAAATGCCATTGAACATGGAATGTTGTTGTGTCCGTTGGGTTCTCAAGTGCTAATTGAGTTGACATGAAAATGCATTGCCACTGAACCTGGTTCTATTCACAGCAAGAGGTGTTGTTCCAATTCAAGGTCACAGTGAATACAACCCTACGTTCTGTCCTTGGGTTTTATTTTTGAAAAAATATATATATATTTAACCTTTATTTAACTAGGCAAGTCAGTTAAGAATAAATTCCTTATTTTACAATGGACGGGCCCTCAATAGAAAAAGGAATGGAAGTAGGAATGTGGTTTTTTTGTTGTGTGAAAGACGGGGTCGAGGATGTTGGCAATGAAGTTCAGTTGTTTTCTGAACTTCTGTTGTGATCAGGCTTTAAAGTTCAACCATATTTCTGTGTGTTTTACGAAGCAGGAAGAAAGTGTTCCAGGAAACTGAAACCATTTTCTGTCTGCCTGTAGCCGTAGTATCACTGCAGTGACACTACGGGGTTTATCAACCCTGGTGGGACCTGGTAGAATCAACCCTGATGGGACCTGGTAGAATCAACCCTGATGGGACCTGGTAGAATCAACCCTGATGGGACCTGGTAGAATCAACCCTGATGGGACCTGATAGAATCAACACTGATGGGACCTGGTAGAATCAACCCTGATGGGACCTGGTAGAATCAACCCTGATGGGACCTGGTAGAATCAACCCTGATGGGACCTGGTAGAATCAACCCTGATGGGACCTGATAGAATCAACACTGATGGGACCTGGTAGAATCAACCCTGATGGGACCTGGTAGAATCAACCCTGATGGGACCTGGTAGAATCAACCCTGATGGGACCTGGTAGAATCAACCCTGATGGGACCTGGTAGAATCAACCCTGATGGGACCTGGTAGAATCAACCCTGATGGGACCTGGTAGAATCAACCCTGATGGGACCTGGTAGAATCAACCCTGATGGGACCTGGTAGAATCAACCCTGATGGGACCTGGTAGAATCAACCCTGATGGGATCTGGTAGAATCAACCCTGATGGGACCTGGTAGAATCAACCCTGATGGGACCTGGTAGAATCAACCCTGATGGGACCTGGTAGAATCAACCCTGATGGGACCTGGTAGAATCAACCCTGGTGGGACCTGGTAGAATCAACCCTGGTGGGACCTGGTAGAATCAACCCTGATGGGACCTGGTAGAATCAACCCTGATGGGACCTGGTAGAATCAACCCTGATGGGACCTGGTAGAATCAACCCTGATGGGACCTGGTAGAATCAACCCTGATGGGACCTGGTAGAATCAACCCTGATGGGACCTGGTAGAATCAACACTGATGGGACCTGGTAGAATCAACACTGATGGGACCTGGTAGAATCAACCCTGATGGGACCTGGTAGAATCAACCCTGATGGGACCTGGTAGAATCAACCCTGATGGGACCTGGTAGAATCAATCCTGATGGGACCTGGTAGAATCAACCCTGATGGGACCTGATAGAATCAACCCTGATGGGACCTGGTAGAATCAACCCTGATGGGACCTGGTAGAATCAACCCTGATGGGACCTGGTAGAATCAACCCTGATGGGACCTGGTAGAATCAACCCTGATGGGACCTGGTAGAATCAACCCTGATGGGACCTGGTAGAATCAACCCTGATGGGACCTGGTAGAATCAACCCTGATGGGACCTGGTAGAATCAACCCTGATGGGACCTGGTAGAATCAACCCTGATGGGACCTGGTAGAATCAACCCTGATGGGACCTGGTAGAATCAACACTGATGGGACCTGGTAGAATCAACCCTGATGGGACCTGGTAGAATCAACCCTGATGGGACCTGGTAGAATCAACCCTGATGGGACCTGGTAGAATCAACCCTGATGGGACCTGGTAGAATCAACCCTGATGGGACCTGGTAGAATCAACCCTGATGGGACCTGGTAGAATCAACCCTGATGGGATCTGGTAGAATCAACCCTGATGGGACCTGGTAGAATCAACACTGATGGGACCTGGTAGAATCAACCCTGATGGGACCTGGTAGAATCAACCCTGATGGGACCTGGTAGAACTCAACCCTGATGGGACCTGGTAGAATCAACCCTAATGGGACCTGGTAGAATCAACCCTGATGGGACCTGGTAGAACTCAACTGTTTCTAACTGCCTGTACAGTAGGCAGGGTGTAGTCAGAGTGTACAGTAGGCAGGGTGTAGTCAGTATACAGTAGGCAGGGTGTAGTCAGTGTGCAGTAGGCAGGGTGTAGTCAGTATACAGTAGGCAGGGTGTAGTCAGTGTGCAGTAGGCAGGGTGTAGGCAGAGTGTATAGTATGCAGGGTGTAGTCGGTGTACAGTAGGCAGGGTGTAGTCAGTGTACAGTAGGAAGGGTGTAGTCAGTGTGCAGTAGGCAGGGTGTAGTCGGTGTGCAGTAAGCAGGGTGTAGTCGGTGTACAGTAGGCAGGGTGTAGTCGGTGTACAGTAGGCAGGGTGTAGTCAGTGTACAGTAGGCAGGGTGTAGTCAGTGTACAGTAGGCAGGGTGTAGTCGGTGTGCAGTAGGCAGGGTGTAGTCAGTGTATATTATGCAGGGTGTAGTCAGTGTGCAGTAGGCAGGGTGTAGTCGGTGTACAGTAGGCAGGGTGTAGTCAGTGTACAGTAGGCAGGGTGTAGTCAGTGTACAGTAGGCAGGGTGTAGTCAGTGTGCAGTGGGCAGGGTGTAGTCAGTGTACAGTAGGCAGGGTGTAGTCGGTGTACAGTAGGCAGGGTGTAGTCAGTGTGCAGTAGGCAGGGTGTAGTCAGTGTGCAGTAGCAGGGTGTAGTCAGTGTACAGTGGGCAGGGTGTAGTCATTGTGTATAGTATGCAGGATGTAGTCAGAGTGTACAGTAGGCAGGGTGTAGTCAGTGTACAGTAGGCAGGGTGTAGTCAGTGTACAGTAGGCAGGGTGTAGTCAGTGTACAGTAGGCAGGTGTAGTCAGTGTACAGTGGGCAGGGTGTAGTCAGTGTACAGTAGGCAGGGTGTAGTCAGTGTACAGTAGGCAGGTGTAGTCAGTGTACAGTAGGCAGGGTGTAGTCAGTGTACAGTAGACAGGATGTAGTCAGTGTACAGTGGGCAGGGTGTAGTCAGTGTGCTGTAGGCAGGGTGTAGTCAGTGTACAGTAGGCAGGGTTAGTCAGTGTACAGTAGGCAGGGTGTAGTCAGAGTGTAGGCAGTAGCTAGCAGTCTTTGAGTTAGCTAGGCTGAGTCCCCCAGTACAGCAGGAGAACAGTAGCTAGCAGTCTTTGAGTTAGCTAGGCTGAGTCCCCCAGTACATCAGGAGAACAGTAGCTAGCAGTCTTTGAGTTAGCTAGGCTGAGTCCCCCAGTACATCAGGAGAACAGTAGCTAGCAGTCTTTGAGTTAGCTAGGCTGAGTCCCCCAGTACATCATGAGAACAGTAGCTAGCAGTCATTGAGTGAGCTAGGCTGAGTCCCCCAGTACATCAGGTGAACAGTAGCTAGCAGTCTTTGAGTTAGCTAGGCTGAGTCCCCCAGTACAGCAGGAGAAACTTGAGTTTCCCAAATGGCACCCTATTCCTTACCTAGTGCACTTCTTTCAACCAGAGCCCTATGGGCCCAGCTCAGAAGTAGTGCACTATATAGTGAATCCGGTGCCATTAGTGTTGCTGTTACATGTTACAGTGAGGAGTGTCTTAGACGTTAGACAACATGGCAGACAGAAAACAGGACTTAATGTGATCCCCTTCATCTCTCCATTCAGAAAGCAAAGGTTTCTGATGACCCTTTGAAGGTCGGTTAGGGGATTAAGAGACTAGAGGTTTGCCTGTCACGCTGATCTGGTAACTCCTGGTGGTGTTAAGAGTAGTGGTTGTCTCGGTGATGCCGTCAGGTGTTTTCAACCGTCTTGTTTGCTACCTGGCGGTGGTGTTAAGAGCAGTGGTTGTCTCGGTGATGCCGTCAGGTGTTTTCAACCGTCTTGTTTGCTACCTGGCGGTGGTGTTAAGAGTAGTGGTTGTCTCGGTGATGCCGTCAGGTGTTTTCAACCGTCTTGTTTGCTACCTGGCGGTGGTGTTAAGAGTAGTGGTTGTCTCGGTGGTGTCTTCAGGTGTTTTCAACCGTCTTGTTTGCTACCTGGTGGTGTTAAGAGCAGTGGTTGTCTCGGTGATGCCGTCAGGTGTTTTCAACCGTCTTGTTTGCTACCTGGCGGTGGTGTTAAGAGTAGTGGTTGTCTCGGTGGTGTCTTCAGGTGTTTTCAACCGTCTTGTTTGCTACCTGGCGGTGGTGTTAAGAGTAGTGGTTGTCTCGGTGGTGTCTTCAGGGGTTTTCAACCGTCTTGTTTGCTACCTGGCGGTGGTGTTAAGAGTAGTGGTTGTCTCGGTGGTGTCTTCAGGGGTTTTCAACCGTCTTGTTTGCTACCTGGCGGTGTGGTTAAAGGCATTAGACAAGGAAACTAAAGCAACACCAAAGCCTAGTAGAGAAATGGAATGGATTACACTTCCTGTTCATCTCCATTAAACTGCTCTTTCGGGTGTTGTTGACACAACCGTCTTGTTTGTCAGAGAAATTTGTTTGTTTTTTAAAACCATTTTTTTTTTTGTTGCTTTTAACTGTCAAAATATACTGAGGATCGACAGAAAGTTTTATCATAGGTTTTCCTACGAAAACCAAATTAACCCTGTAGCTCATATCATAGTGAAATACAGTGACATCAATTTAGCAGATAAGCAGAATATGGCTCCTGTCCGGTATTCCCTGCTTTCAACAGATAATGACTTCACCAGCGCAGCCCAGCTATGTAAATTAGCCAGGGTCTGATATCTTGACTACACTGAGAAGCTCTGTAGTTGAACCGTATGTCTGTTTCCCAATTCGCAACCCCTTATTTCCCTACATAGTTCACTACTTTTGACTAGAGTCCAATGGGCCCTGGTCAAAAGTAGTGCACTATGTAGGGAATAGGGTGCCGTTTGGAACGTATTCTATGTCTGTCTGAGGGAAGCAGACACCAAAGTACCTAGTCATCCAGTCTTCAATGCCCAGCCAAATCTAATGGATTTAATGAAGGGGAGATATATATTTTTTAAATGTTGTATTTAATTTGATTTAGCATTTTTATGAGACACCCCCCCCCCGCTCCCCCTCCATTCCCCATACTAAATCACATTAAAATGTTCAGAGTTTGTAGTCATGTTAACTCTACTGCTTACAGTGTGTCTGTGTGGTTGGTTGGGAGGAATAGCTAGTGTTAATGAATGCATTTCCATAAAATATTCAAAGAAGACCCATTACTGCTGTGGCTGTCTCATCTTTGCTGCTAAACTTCAATCAGTTGAGCATTTAAAATGCATTAAATGCCTTTGGTAATCTAGTCTAATCTGCAAAGCAACATTTTTGTCAAACTGGTTTTGACTTATTTTTTTTTGGGGGGGTGGGGGGGTGTTTAATAATAATATATATAACACTTAATTTTATGATGGTCATTTATTTTTTTACATTTCTCTGTTATAATTCAAATCCTTGCTCATCAAGTACTTAAAACAAGCATGTAATTGTCTAGTTTACTAGAGCCTTTAATGTTATTCTATGTACGAATCTTAAACAAATTACTCAAAAAACACAGAATTAGTGTCAATGCAATTGTAAAACTGTGTGTAAATGTAATTTTTTACTGAGCTAAATATATGTTAATAATGAGATAATATCTAAATATATGTTAATAATGAGATAATATCTACATATATGTTATTAATAATGAGATAATACCTAAATATATGTAAATAATGAGATAATATCTAAATATATGTTAATAATAATGAGAATATCTAAATATATGTTATTAATAATGAGATAATACCTAAATATATGCTAATAACGAGATAATATCTAAATATATGTTAATAATGAGATAATATCTAAATATATGTTAATAATGAGATAATATCTAAATATATGTTAATAATGAGATAATATCTAAATATATGTTATTAATAATGAGATAATATCTAAATATATGTTAATAATGAGATAATATCTAAATATATGTTAATAATAATGAGATATGATCTCATTATTAATATATATTTAGATATAATCTAAATACTATGTTTTTAAAGCCACATTCCAGGGTCTTATTTTCAGCCCAAATGGCAGCCCTGACACTCTGTTTGTGATCTAGTCCTATGAGCTGTGCTGTCTGAAGGGCTGGTTTTCCCCATGAATAATGTTCCCTATGTGTACTGTCTGTGTCTGTGTTAATACCATGAGGTGTCAGTGTTGTGCTACGGCTGGTTAATAGCAACACCTCCTTCCTCTGATGCAGACGGGGAGGTGCAGACTGATGAAGGCCCTTTAGAGGATGCAGACCAGTCTCCACAGAGTGACCTGACCTCTGAAGAGGTTAGACACACCTCTCCACAGAGTGACCTGACCTCTGAAGAGGTTAGACACACCCCTCCACAGAGTGACCTGACCTCTGAAGAGGTTAGACACACCTCTCCACAGAGTGACCAGACCTCTGAAGAGGTTAGACACACCTCTCCACAGAGTGACCTGACCTCTGAAGAGGTTAGACACACCTCACACTTGCATATATTGCTTACTACTGTAGAATTGTACCAAGTTTCAGGCTTTTAATAAAAAAAGTGTACATTATTTTCTATATTATCTATAGCTCAAATACAATTCCAACCGGTTGAATGTTCAACATATTGCGTCTGAAAGACTTACGATAATAGAATCATATTCATTTGCTAATGTAAAATTAATTTCAGAAGCCAACGGGGGACAGTAAATCTACTGACACAGAGGAGAGTCCAGAGGGAGAAAAAGGTGAAGAGGAGGAGACTGCAGTAGCTGAGAACTCCACCGAGGAACACGGTGATGACAACGAAGATATTACTAAAACCACAGAGGAACAAGGTGATAACAACGAAGATATTACTAAGAGGATTACCACAGAGGAACAAGGTGATAACAACGAAGATATTACTAAAACCACAGAGGGACAAGGTGATAACAACGAAGATGTTACTAAAACCACAGAGGAGCAAGGTGATAACAACGAAGATATTACTAAGACCACAGAGGAACAAGGTGATAACAATGAAGATGTTACTAAAACCACAGAGGAACAAGGTGATAACAACAAAGATATTACTAAGACCACAGAGGAACAAGGTGATAACAACGAAGATAAGACTAAGACCACAGAGGAACAAGGTGATAACAACGAAGATATTACTAAAACCACAGAGGAACAAGGTGATAACAAGGAAGATATTACTAAAACCACAGAGGAACAAGGTGATAACAACGAAGATATTACTAAGACCACAGAGGAACAAGGTGATAACAACGAAGATATTACTAAGACCACAGAGGAACAAGGTGATAACAACAAAGATATTACTAAAGCCACAGAGGAACAAGGTGATAACAACGAAGATATTAATAAGAGGATTACCACAGAGGAACAAGGTGATAACAACGAAGATATTACTAAAACCACAGAGGAACAAGGTGATAACAAGGAAGATATTACTAAAACCACAGAGGAGGACTCAGACAGTGTGGTTGGTGAGAAGAGCCTGGAGACCAAGCTACAGGGAAGTCTGGAGAACCTGGTCCTGAAGAAATGAAGGCTGGAGATGGGAAGGAGAGAGAGAGAGAAGGAGGATGAGGCACCGGATAAAGCTGAGGAGGTTGGAGAAGCAGGGGATGACGGTCCATCTTCAACAGATGGAAAAGAGGAGAAAGAGAAAGTGGATGGAGGAGGACGAGATGAATCATACCATGTGGAAAAGAAAGATGAGGAGGAAGTAGACAAGGAACCTGGAACTGAGACAGATTCTGAGACAGAGGAGGGAGGAAGTAGATAAGGAACCTGGAACTGAGACAGATTCTGAGACAGAGGAGGGAGGAAGTAGATAAGGAACCTGGAACTGAGACAGATTCTGAGACAGAGGAGGGAGGAAGTAGATAAGGAACCTGGAACTGAGACAGAGGAGGGAGGAAGTAGATAAGGAACCTGGAACTGAGACAGATTCTGAGACAGAGGAGGAAGTGAAGAAGAAGATAGAGAGGTGATCCTTCAGAGACAGGAGAAGATAGAGAGGTGAAGAGAGAGAAGGATGATGCAACTACTTTTTACTTTTTTAAAGATACCAAAACAGACAAGTCTGCAAAGGAGAAAGGAAAGGGTGACAAAGAGTGACAAAGAGGAGAGAAATGGGGAGGGAGAATCATCAGAATCTGATTCCAGTGAAGAGGAAGAAACAGGGAAAGAGACCGGAGACCAGGTAAAAGGTTCCAATGAGAAGTCAAAGCAGCAAAGATGAGTTGGAAGTGTTTTTTTAAGAAAAGCCTTAAGGGAGAAGGGTGACAAGACTAGCATGTAGGGAACAAAGAAAAAATATCATTATAATCCACCACAACAAAACAATATTACATTATCAGGGTTCTTAATTAACAAGATTTTTTTTTTCTTAACAATGTGGTGCTGCTGAGCAAAGTGCCTCTCTTACGTTCTTCGAAGGGAATATCCTGGATATCATATGTGGGATTATATGTGGGGTTATATGTGGGGTTATATGTGGGATTATATGTGGGATATCATATGGGATTATATGTGGGGTTATATGTGGGATTATATGTGGGATTATATGTGGGGTTATATGTGGGATTATATGTGGGATATCATATGGGATTATATGTGGGATTATATGTGGGGTTATATGTGGGGTTATATGTGGGATATCATATGGGATTATATGTGGGGTTATATGTGGGATTATATGTGGGATTATATGTGGGGTTATATGTGGGATTATATGTGGGGTTATATGTGGGATTATATGTGGGATTATATGTGGGATTATATGTGGGGTTATATGTGGGGTTATATGTGGGATTATATGTGGGATTATATGTGGGATTATATGTGGGGTATCATATGGGATTATATGTGGGGTTATATGTGGGGTTATATGTGGGATTATATGTGGGATTATATGTGGGGTTATATGTGGGGTTATATGTGGGATTATATGTGGGGTTATATGTGGGATTATATGTGGGGTTATATGTGGGGTTATATGTGGGATTATATGTGGGGTTATATGTGGGATTATATGTGGGGTTATATGTGGGATTATATGTGGGGTTATATGTGGGATTATATGTGGGATTATATGTGGGGTATCATATGGGATTATATGTGGGGTTATATGTGGGGTTATATGTGGGATTATATGTGGGATTATATGTGGGGTTATATGTGGGGTTATATGTGGGGTTATATGTGGGGTTATATGTGGGATTATATGTGGGGTTATATGTGGGGTTATATGTGGGGTTATATGTGGGGTTATATGTGGGATTATATGTGGGGTTATATGTGGGATATCATATGGGATTATATGTGGGGTTATATGTGGGATTATATATGGGATTATATGTGGGGTTATATGTGGGGTTATACAGTGCCTTGCGAAAGTATTCGGCCCCCTTGAACTTTGCGACCTTTTGCCATATTTCACGCTTCAAACATAAAGATATAAAACTGTATTTTTTTGTGAAGAATCAACAACAAGTGGGACACAGTCATGAAGTGGAACGACATTTATTGGATATTTCAAACTTTTTTAACAAATCAAAAACTGAAAAATTGGGCGTGCAAAATTATTCAGCCCCTTTACTTTCAGTGCAGCAAACTCTCTCCAGAAGTTCAGTGAGGATCTCTGAATGATCCAATGTTGACCTAAATGACTAATGATGATAAATACAATCCACCTGTGTGTAATCAAGTCTCCGTATAAATGCACATGCACTGTGATAGTCTCAGAGGTCCGTTAAAAGCGCAGAGAGCATCATGAAGAACAAGGAACACACCAGGCAGGTCCGAGATACTGTTGTGAAGAAGTTTAAAGCCGGATTTGGATACAAAAAGATTTCCCAAGCTTTAAACATCCCAAGGAGCACTGTGCAAGCGATAATATTGAAATGGAAGGAGTATCAGACCACTGCAAATCTACCAAGACCTGGCCGTCCCTCTAAACTTTCAGCTCATACAAGGAGAAGACTGATCAGAGATGCAGCCAAGAGGCCCATGATCACTCTGGATGAACTGCAGAGATCTACAGCTGAGGTGGGAGACTCTGTCCATAGGACAACAATCAGTCGTATATTGCACAAATCTGGCCTTTATGGAAGAGTGGCAAGAAGAAAGCCATTTCTTAAAGATATCCATAAAAAGTGTTGTTTAAAGTTTGCCACAAGCCACCTGGGAGACACACCAAACATGTGGAAGAAGGTGCTCTGGTCAGATGAAACCAAAATTGAACTTTTTGGCAACAATGCAAAACGTTATGTTTGGCGTAAAAGCAACACAGCTCATCACCCTGAACACATCATCCCCACTGTCAAACATGGTGGTGGCAGCATCATGGTTTTGGCCTGCTTTTCTTCAGCAGGGACAGGGAAGATGGTTAAAATTGATAGGAAGATGGATGGAGCCAAATACAGGACCATTCTGGAAGAAAACCTGATGGAGTCTGCAAAAGACCTGAGACTGGGACGGAGATTTGTCTTCCAACAAGACAATGATCCAAAACATAAAGCAAAATCTACAATGGAATGGTTCAAAAATAAACATATCCAGGTGTTAGAATGGCCAAGTCAAAGTCCATATCTGAATCCAATCGAGAATCTGTGGAAAGAACTGAAAACTGCTGTTCACAAATGCTCTCCATCCAACCTCACTGAGCTTGAGCTGTTTTGCAAGGAGTAATGGGAAAAAATGTCAGTCTCTCGATGTGCAAAACTGAAGGCGACATACCCTGAAGCGACTTTACAGCTGTAATCGCAGCAAAAGGTGGCGCTACAAAGTATTAATTTAAGGGGGCTGAATAATTTTGCACGCCCAATTTTTCAGTTTTTGATTTGTTAAAAAAGTTTGAAATATCCAATAAATGTCGTTCCACTTCATGATTGTGTCCCACTTGTTGTTGATTCTTCACAAAAAAATACAGTTTTATATCTTTATGTTTGAAGCCTGAAATGTGGCAAAAGGTCGCAAAGTTCAAGGGGGCCGAATACTTTCGCAAGGCACTGTATGTGGGATTATATGTGGGGTTATATATGGGATTATATGTGGGGTTATATATGGGATTATATGTGGGATTATATGTGGGGTTATATATGGGATTATATGTGGGATTATATGTGGGATTATAGGTGGGGTTATATGTGGGATTATATTTGGGATTATATGTGGGGTATCATATGGGATTACATGTGGGGTTATATGTGGGATTAAATGTGGGATTATATGTGGGATTATATGTGGAGTTATATGTGGGATTATAGGTGGGGTTATATGTGGGATTATATTTGGGATTATATGTGGGGTATCATATGGGATTATATGTGGGGTTATATTTGGGATTATATGTGGGATTATATGTGGGGTTATATGTGGGGTTATATGTGGGATTATATGTGGGGTTATATGTGGGATTATATGTGGGGTTATATGTGGGATTATATGTGGGGTTATATGTGGGGTTAAATGTGGGATTATATGTGGGATTATATATGGGATTATATGTGACTGGTTGTTTAGTTACATAGGGATACACAGCTATAGGGGAGTTTCTATTTGAAGTATAGTATAAATCACCAGTGGGAAGAGGATCCGACAGCTGTCATAACAGTTACACTGTGCCTTTTTTTCACATCAAATTACCATGTAACATCTCTGGGAACTCATTATTCTTAAATGGTAATTAAGTAGTGACTGATGATAAATGACTGAAGTTCAAATAGTTTCCGAGTGGTTATTTATTATCTGTTGGAAACACTGTTAAAAGGAAACACTGTAGTCTTCAGAGAGATGGGTCTGTTACAGGCTTCTACTGTGACATCATGTTCTGTACTCTGAATGATATGAAGGAGAGAGAGAGAGATGGGGGGGGGAGGGGATACAGAGAGAGAGATGGGGGGGGGAGATACAGAGAGAGAGGGGGGGGATACAGAGAGAGAGAGGTGGGGGGAGAGATACAGAGAGAGAGAGAGAGGGGAGAAGAGGAGAGAGAGAGGGAGAGAGAGATACAGAGAGATGGAGAGAGGAGGGGGGAGAGAGAGAGAGAAGAGGAGAGAGAGATACAGAGAGAGAGAGAGAGAGGAGGGGAGAGAGATACAGAGAGTTGGAGAGAGGGGAGGGGAGAGAGAGAGAGCGAGAGAGAAGAGGAGGGGTGAGAGATATGGAGAGAGGAGAGAGAGATACAGAGAGAGGAGGGGAGAGAGATGGAGAGAGATGAGAGAGAGAGAGAAGAGGAGGGGTGAGAGAGCGAGAGAAGAGGAGAGAGAGATTTCTGCCTTAGTGTATATGTACATATTCTTTGTTTCTTAATATGTCTGAAAACAGGTCTGCTTATGCTATTACAATCTGTATGTTTTGCCAATGTTTTACCATATAGTAGTTAGTATTATGAATAAGCTGCAACATGCAATACAGTACCTCATCAAGCAATAAGAACTAAACAAGACAATACTGTACATGTGTCTGTTTCTGCAACGCTGTACCACATCGTGGTGCGTCACCCTGTAAAAGATAATCTGTTCTCTGAAACCGTCTTGTAAACAGAAATTGAATAAACTGAAACTAATAAAAAAAATATGAGTATGTATTGAAATTATTTATAATTGACAAATAACACAAGTTCACCTTTGAACCTTCGTACTGCAGTGGGCTAAATCCGGGTCACACAGAGTGGTTCTGGGTAGTCTTAAACAAATCTACTTTGAAACAAAAGTATAAACCTCATACACATGGTTATGGGCTTAACAATAAAATAAAACACCTTAATCTATACTGAATAAAAATTATATAACAACTTGCAACAATTTCAAAGATTTTGCTGAGTTACAATTCATATAAGGAAATCAGTCAACTGAATTAAATTCATTAGACCCTAATCTATGGATTTCACATGACTCAGCAGGGACACAGCCATGTGTGGGTCTGGGAGGGCAGGCTCAGCCAATCATAATGTGTTTTTCCCCTCAAAAGGGCTTTCTTACAGACAGATATACTCCTCAGCACCAAAAAAAGTGTTATATTTGAGATTCTTCAAAGTAGCCACCCTTTGCCTTGATGACATGTTTGCACATTCTTGGCATTCTCTCAACCAGATTCACCTGGAATGCTTTTCCAACAGTCTTGAAGGAGTTCCCACATATGTTGAGCCTTGTTGGCTGCTTTTCCTTCACTCTGTGGTCCAAGTCATCCCAAACCATCTCAATTGGGTTGAGGTCGGGTGATTGTGGAGGCCAGGTCATCTGATGCAGCACTCCATCACTCTCCTTCTTGGTCAAATAGCCCTTACACCGCCTGGAGGTGTGTTGGGTCATTGTCCTGTTGAAAAACAAATGGTAGTCCCACTAAGCCCAAACCAGATGGGATGACGTATTGCTGCAGAATGCTGTGGTAGCCATGCTGGTTAAGTGTGCCTTGAATTCTAAATAAATCACTGACAGTGTCACCAACAAAGCACCCCCACACCATCACACGTCCTCCTCCATGCTTCATGGTGGGAACCACACATGCGGAGATCATCCGTTCACCTACTCTGCGTCTCACAACGGAACCAAAAATCACAAATTTGGACTCATCAGACCAAAGGACAGATATCCACCGGTCTAATGTCCATTGCTCGTGTTTCTTTGCCCAAGCAAGTCTCTTCTTATTATTGGTGTCCTTTAGTAGTGGTTTCTTTGCAGCAATTCGACCATTAAGGCCTGATTCACGCAGTCTCCTCTTAACAGTTGATGTTGAGATGTGTCTGTTACTTGAACTCTGTGAAGCATTTATTTGGGTTGCAATTTCTGAGTCTGGTAACTCTAATAAACTTATCCTATGCAGCAGAGGTAATTCTGAGTCTTCCTTTCCTGTGGCGGTCCTCATGAGAGACAGTTTCATCATAGAGTTGGATGGTTTTTGCGATTACACTTGAAGAAACTTTAAAATTTCTTGAAATTTTCCGCATTGACTGACCTTCATGTATTAAAGTAATGATGGACTGTCGTTTCTCTTTGCTTATTTGAGCTGTTCTTGCCATAATATGGACTTGATCTTTTACCAAATAGGGCATTCTTCTGTATACCACCGCTACCTTGTCACAACACAACTGATTGGCTCAAATGCATTAAGAAGGAAAGAAATTCCACAAATGAACTTTTAACATGGCGCACCTGTTAATTGAAATGCATTCCAGGTGACTACCCCATGAAGCTGTTTGAGAGAATGCCAAGTGTGTGCAAAACTGTCATCAAGGCAAAATCTCAAATACAAAATATATTTGGATTTGTTTGACACTTTTGTTTGGTTACTACATGATTCCATATGTGTTATTTTATAGTTTTGATGTCTTCACTATTATTATACAATGTAGAAAATAGTAAAAATAAAGAAAAACCCTGGAGTGAGTAGGTGTGTCCACGTTTTTGACTGGTACTGTATATATGTTTTTGTTCAGTGTATGTATACATTTTTGTTCAGAGTATATATATATTTCAGTTCAGTATATTTATATTTCAGTTCAGTATATATAGATTTTAGTTCAGTATATACAGTTGAGGTCGGAAGTTTACATACACTTAGGTTGGAGTTATTAAAATTCGTTTTTCAACCACTCCAAAAATGTGTTGTTAACAAACTATATTTTGGCAAGTCGGTTAGGACATCTACTTTGTGCATGACACAAGTCATTTTTCCAATAATTGTTTACAGACAGATTAATTCACTGTATCACAATTCCAGTGGGATCAAAAGTTTACATACACTAACTTGACAGTGCCTTTAAACAGCTTGGAAAATTCCGGAAAAATATGTCATGGCTTTAGAAGCTTCTGGTAGGCCAATTGACATCATTTGAGTCAATTGGAGGTGTACCTGTGGATGTATTTCAAGGCCTACCATCAAACTCAGTGCCTCTTTGCTTGACATCATGGGAAAATCAAAAGAACTCAGCCCCGACTTCAGACAATTTTTATAAACCTCCACAAGTCTGATTCATCCTTGGGAGCAAGGTACCACGTTCATCTGTACAAACAACAGTACGCAAGTATAAACACCATGGGACCACGCAGCCGTCATACCGCTCAGGAAGGAGACGCGTTCTGTCTCCTAGAGATGAACGTACTTTTGGTGCATTGTGGTAGCAGGCTGATCCAATCACTCACCATGTTTTTTTTTTGTTCCTAGTGGAGAGAGACCTGTCTGGATAAACAACATTATAGTAAAAACCTAGTCACAGAGAATCCTCACATCTCCACACAATTCTACACTCTTCCTCCCAGCTTCCCACTCCATAAACAGCCTGTTAATTCGCCAGGGACAGAAGACGTCAGTGGGCAGCCTGTCAGTGAGACCATGCGGTGTATCTCCTGATGTATAGCCTCTGTTACTGTGACATGCTGAACTGACTGTACTAGAGACTGGTGCTGGAACTACAATAGTATGCTGCAATGATGTAATAATGTAATAATGTAATGCTGTAATGCTGTAATAATGTATTGCTGTAATAATGTAATGTATTATTGTAATCATGTATTGCAGTAATAATGTAATGGTGTAATAATGTATTGCTGTAATAATGTAATGCTGTAATCATGTAATAATGTATTGCTGTAATAATGTAATGCTATAATAATGTAATGTTGTAATAATGTAATAATGTAATGCTGTAATAAGGTATTGCTGTAATAATGTATTGTTGTAATGATGTAATAATGTAATGTTGTAATAATGTAATGCTGTAATAATGTAATGTTGTAATAATGTAATGATGTAATAATGTAATGCTGTAATAATGTATTGCTGTAATAATGTAATGTTGTAATAATGTAATAATGTAATGTTGTAATAATGTAATGTTGTAATAATGTAATAATGTAATGATGTAATAATGTATTGCTGTAATAATGTAATAATGTAATGTTGTAATAATGTAATGCTGTAATAATGTAATGCTGTAATAATGTATTGCTGTAATAATGTAATGTTGTAATAATGTAATAATGTAATGCTGTAATAATGTAATGCTGTAATAAGGTATTGCTGTAATAATGTATTGCTGTAATAATGTAATGCTGTAATCATGTAATGCTGTAATAGTATGCTGTTGTTATGGGATTTTTATGAATAATGGCTAAATTATATATACATTTAGCTTAGAATTATAACTAAACAGAATACTACTCTGTTACTGTATGAATGTATGAATCTTATTATAATCATATCACTGAATAGAATGTGCGTAGTTTTACTCAAGAATTAGAACAAGGACTTTCTGTTCCTTGTTAGAAACAAATGGAGCTATCGTAGACCGGCTGGAATGCTGTGTTCCTTACTGGACATCCTGTCTCTACCCAGGGAGGGGAGAGACCTTGGGCTTGTAGTAGATTGTTTAACAGGTGGCAGACAATGTGAGAAGGCTTGTGAACTATATTGCCATTGTATCTGAGAGGAGGAGGGACATTTGTGACGAAATGTGAGGTATATAAACCAATGTACATGGGATTATGACCAGAGCTCTCGGGAATAAACGCTATTGATTAATATTGAAACTGATCTTTGTTTATTTTATGCAAATAAGAACCTTACAAATTCTTAGAAACAGAATGTTTTGCTTTGTTATAATTGAATTGATTAATGAACAGATAGGAATTGAATTCCTCTAACAGCTGTAATGATGTAATGCTGTAATAATGTAATGCCGTAATAATGTAATGCTGTAATAATGTAATGCTGTAATAATGTATTGCTGTAATAATGTAATGTTGTAATAATGTAATGCTGTAATAATGTATTGCTGTTATAATGTAATGATGTAATGATGTAATAATGTAATGATGTAATAATGTAATGTTGTAATAATGTAATGATGTAATAGTGTATTGTTGTAATAATGTAATGCTGTAATAATGTAATAATGTATTGCTGTAATAATGTAATGCTGTAATAATGTATTGCTGTAATAATGTAATGTTGTAATAATGTAATGATGTAATAATGTATTGCTGTAATAATGTAATGCTGTAATAATGTAATAATGTATTGCTGTAATAATGTAATGCTGTAATAATGTATTGCTGTAATAATGTATTGCTGTAATAATGTAATGCTGTAATAATGTAATGCTGTAATAATGTAATGCTGTAATAGTGTAATGCTGTAATAATGTATTGCTGTAATAATGTATTGCTGTAATAATGTAATGCTGTTATAATGTAATGCTGTAATAATGTAATGCTGTAATAGTGAAATGATGTAATAATGTATTAATGTAATGTAATGCTGTAATCATGTAATGCTGTAATAATGTAATGCTGTAATAATGTATTAATGTATTGCTGTAATAATGTAATGCTGTAATAATGTAATGATGTATTGCTGTAATAATGTAATGCTGTAATAATGTAATGCTGTAATAGTGAAATGATGTAATAATGTATTAATGTAATGCTGTAATAATGTAATGCTGTAATAATGTAATGCTGTAATAATGTAATGATGTAATAATGTAATGCTGTAAT
This sequence comes from Oncorhynchus mykiss, assembly GCF_057628025.1. NCBI lineage: Eukaryota > Metazoa > Chordata > Actinopteri > Salmoniformes > Salmonidae > Oncorhynchus > Oncorhynchus mykiss. The sequence continues at coordinate 3,024,061 of NC_143023.1, forward strand.
AATGTAATGATGTAATAATGTAATGCTGTAATAATGTAATGATGTAATAATGTAATGATGTAATAATGTATTAATGTATTGCTGTAATAATGTAATGCTGTAATAATGTAATGCTGTAATAGTGAAATGATGTAATAATGTATTAATGTAATGCTGTAATAATGTAATGCTGTAATAATGTAATGCTGTAATAATGTAATGATGTAATAATGTAATGCTGTAATAATGTAATGATGTAATAATGTAATGCTGTAATAATGTAATGATGTAATAATGTAATGATGTAATGCTGTAATAATGTAATGCTGTAATAATGTATTAATGTATTGCTGTAATGATGTAATGCTGTAATAATGTATTAATGTATTGCTGTAATAATGTAATGCTGTAATAATGTAATGTTGTAATAATATAATGTTGTAATAATGTAATGTTGTAATAATGTAATGTTGTAATAATGTATTAATGTAATGTAATGCTGTAATAATGTAATGTTGTAATAATGTAATGCTGTAATAATGTAATGCTGTAATAATGTAATGTTGTAATAATGTAATGCTGTAATAATGTAATGCTGTAATAATGTAATGTTGTAATAATGTAATAATGTAATAATGTAATGTTGTAATAATGTAATGTTGTAATAATGTAATGCTGTAATAATGTAATGTTGTAATAATGTATGGCTGTAATAATGTAATGCTGTAATAATGTAATGCTGTAATAATGTAATGCTGTAATAATGTATTAATGTAATGTAATGTTGTAATAATGTAATGCTGTAATAATGTAATGCTGTAATAATGTATTAATGTAATGTAATGTTGTAATAATGTAATGTTGTAATAATGTAATGTTGTAATAATGTATTAATGTAATGTAATGTTGTAATAATGTATTAATGTAATGTAATGTTGTAATAATGTAATGTTGTAATAATGTAATGTTGTAATAATGTAATGTTGTAATAATGTAATGCTGTAATAATGTAATGTTGTAATAATGTATGGCTGTAATAATGTAATGCTGTAATAATGTATTGCTGTAATAATGTAATGATGTAATAATGTATTGCTGTAATAATGTAATACTGTAATAATGTAATGTTGCAATAATGTAATGCTGTAATAATGTATTAATGTAATGTAATGTTGTAATAATGTAATGCTGTAATAATGTAATACTGTAATAATGTAATGTTGCAATAATGTAATGCTGTAATAATGTATTACTGTAATAATGTAATGTTGCAATAATGTAATGCTGTAATAATGTATTAATGTAATGTAATGTTGTAATAATGTAATGCTGTAATAATGTAATACTGTAATAATGTAATGCTGTAATAATGTAATGCTGTAATAATGTAATACTGTAATAATGTAATGATGCAATAATGTAATGCTGTAATAATGTATTGCTGTAATAATGTATTAATGTAATGTAATGCTGTAATAATGTATTGCTGTAATAATGTATTAATGTAATGTAATGTTGTAATAATGTAATGCTGTAATAATGTATTGCTGTAATAATGTAATGATGTAATAATGTAATGCTGTAATAATGTAATACTGTAATAATGTAATGTTGCAATAATGTAATGCTGTAATAATGTATTAATGTAATGTAATGTTGTAATAATGTAATGCTGTAATAATGTAATACTGTAATAATGTAATGCTGTAATGATGTAATGCTGTAATAATGTAATGATGTAATAATGTATTAATGTAATGTAATGCTGTAATAATTTAACTCTGTAATAGTTACCTGTAATGATTCTGCAGTGAATGTTGTGTGGGAGTAGTAAGGAAAGGGGACTGCTGCTGGTAAAGAAATAGCACTGGGAGGAAGTGAATGAATGAATGAAGTCATCAGCTCAGTACCGGAAGGAAGTCAGAAGAAGTGAGCAGAGACACAGTGATGTGAAGAACATCATTACAGTTGCTTCCTCTCTGTGATGTCAGGGACGTTGACCTACATTATGGATGAGCTGTATGCCTCTCTGTGATGTCAGGGACGTTGACCTACATTATGGATGAGCTGTATGCCTCTCTGTGATGTCAGGGAGGAACGTCGGCCTACATTATCGATGAGCTGTATGCCACAGCTTTGAAGAGTAGCTGTGGTGAGTTTGTGTGGTATGAATTTGTGAATAAATGTTGATGTTATGAATGGAAGGTCTGTACTGAGTTATTACATGATGTTATGGATGGAAGGTCTGTGTAAGGAGTGTCATGACGTTGGCCTGCTGGGGGAGGTTTATGACCTCCATAAATACATTTCCCCTTTTCTCTCTCTCTACTTTATAGAGTTGACTCTTGGGAAGCCTTTTGTTAACATAGAGAGAGAGAGAGAGTCTGGTGACATCAAAAGGTGGGAAACGGAACCATATTTCGGTAATCCAACCAGTTGAAAATATGCATTGGTACTTAATGAATATGATGTCAGATCAGTTGTTGTCTGAGACATTACTACTAATGATAGTATGACATAAACTGTATCTTGGAAAATCTACACATTCTAGTTATCAGATTCACATGGAAGTGTTGTGCAATTTAAATGTTTAAATATGAAACTATTTGTGAAAAGATGAAATGTAATTTTAGCTTCTTAATGGGAGAACGGTTTGTCATAAGAGTAAACTCTGCTCACTCAGAGGCCCCGCCCAAGTGAACAGACATTGGTTGTAAACTATGAAACACGCCCTTCTCTTCACCACGATATAAACCCGTTGACGAAAATCCAACTTTGTGTTCCAAGGATGAGAGGACGACGGTCCCCACGTTGAAAGGGCTAAGAGAATAACCTAACGTAATTAGCATCGAATTTAAACGTGAAGATGACGATCGACACGCCGAAAGGATGAATTTTGACTATACCAGTTAGTATATAGCATGAGCTTAAAGTATGGCAACTTGGTATAAACTTTGAACTCTTATTCACTAAAGAAGTGATACCTCCTAGCCGATTGAGTTAGTGTGGGCTATGAAAGGACGGACAACGTATCCGGTCTACCACACGACGACGGTAATACCAAGTAACCGTTCTACTACCACACGACGACGGTACTACCAAGTATCCGTTCTACCACACGACGACGGTAATACCAAGTATCCGTTCTACTACCACACGACGACGGTAATACCAAGTATCCGTTCTACTACCACACGACGACGGTAATACCAAGTATCCGTTCTACCACACGACGACGGTAATACCAAGTATCCGTTCCACCACAAGAGATCCTTGACAGACAACTCGGCCTCTATCTACAACCAATCTACCGAAGTGCCGCTCAGAGTAAATATTTATTGCATTTTCCTTTTTCAAATGGGCGGTTATTTAGAATGCATAAGATACTGTATTTACGATAGAATCGCTGCCTACGGCCCGGCCCGAGACAAAACCTTTGTGTTCCTCAGTCTTCCCACTCTTTCATTCAAAACCCAACCCCCTTTCTTTGTGTAACCAGCCGTCATACATGTTCCGTCCGCTAGGGACGGTTTCCTTTATGACATCATTTGTAATCAATGTATGATCCATTCTGTGTAGATGTAATTCTGTGTGATTATTTAGGTATTTAGTAAATAAATAATTTAATCACATTTTGTATTGCTGATTCAACTTGTTTCGTGAAGATAACCAAGAATTAACAACTTTCTAATGAGACTGAATGTGACGATTAAATATTGACTGCTATTGAGGTAAAAGAGTATCAGGTCTTTAAGAGTTTATTCGGAAGATAACAGCTCTATAAATATTCTTTCGTGGTGCCCCGACTCTCTAGTTAATGACATTTACATGATTAGCTCAATCAGGTAATATTAATTACAGAGACATTATTTGATAGAATAGCATGTCATGTCACTTAATCCGGCATAGCCAAAGACACAACATGAGTTATTATATGATGGTATGGATGGAAGGTCTGTGTAATGAGTTACATGACCCAACATCTGAAAATAAAATGTATAAAATGTGCTTTTGAATCCTCATGGATTGATTACCGTAAGATACAGTTTTCAGCAGCCCCTCTCCCCCGTCCTATCTGCAGTCGCATAGGTTGGGAATGAGACAGAGAGAGTCACACACAGCCTAGAGAAACCATTAACCTGGTGAGTCATCAAACGCTGTGAGCGTCCTCGAGTTCTATTTCTAGGAGCACCGTTTATAGCCTCTGTCCCTATCCCTCGCGCCTCTCTCTCCCACCAGCCTCTCTCTCCCTCGCGCCTCTCTCTCCCACCAGCCTCTCTCTCCCTCGCGCCTCTCTCTCCCTCGCGCCTCTCTCTCCCTCGCGCCACTCTCCCCCTCGCGCCTCTCTCTCCCTCGCGCCTCTCTCCCACCAGCCTCTCTCTCCCTCGCGCCTCTCTCCCCCTCGCGCCTCTCTCTCCCTCGCGCCTCTCTCTCCCACCAGCCTCTCTCTCCCTCGCGCTTCTCTCTCCCTCGCTTCTCTTCAAGCTGCTTGAAATAACAAGGTCATGTCTCTACTTCCCTTCAGAAGTCCTCTTCCTGTGTCTTTACAGGATGTTGATAATAGCAGATGTTATGTAAGACAATAACTATACATTACGATAATAAAGAGCTTAAGGACAGAAAATGGCGGACAGAGATGAGACAGTTGATCAGAAAAACAGAATCGTCACCAGGAGTAAGCTGCTGATAATTCCAAGTTGTATTTATTATGTTATATGAAAAATAGACATGTAATATATAGGACAGAGTTATCTTTGCTCGTTCCTTCTTTTTCTGACCCGGTAGAATCCATTTGAGAACAAATATGCCCTTAGCTTTAACACAACTATTAATCTGTCATATTTTGGATTTTTTTATTTTTTTTAAATACAGGTTTTCAATTTACTCCATTAACAAGTAATTATAAATGTATTCACAACATGGCACTATATGGAAACAACAAGCCAAACTGACCACTCAGAAGTGACTGGCATAATCACTGTTACATGTATCTTTAGTTAGCTAGTGATGTTATTCTCATTGGTTTTGTTTTGTAGCTTTATCTCACACCCGATGACTTGTCTTCTATAGATGGACATGTTGGTTACCTCGGTTACGGGTCAGTGGAGGCTGGTGTGTGGAGATGTAGTTAAGGACAGGCTCGTCGTCACGCGTTTTCACACCGCTCCGTTTTATCCCGTTCCAGCCGTTAACAACGTGAGCCCGTCCTCCGATATCTGCCGCTGCCACCAGCCTCCAGTGCTCCAGGTGAGGTGTCGTCGTTAGCTACAGGCGATCTCTTGTTTTGTCTGTTCTCACACCTGGTCTGTGTGTTGCGTCTAGTACAGGACGAGTTTGGATGATGTCATCTCTCACAGGGGTCAGGGGTTAGGGGTCAGTTTGAATGTGAAAGGTCAGTTCATCAGATCACACACTATGATACTTGGTTTTTTTCACAAACATGAAAATCGAAGCTGATATATTCATTTGAAGAGAAATTGATCCAAAAGGTTAAAGAAGACTGCAACACAGAATCTTCAGCTCTATCAACTTGTTATGTCCCAGATCACCTGGGGCTTCTCCTACAAACAAAACGTAGCAGCTTTTAGTCTCCATTCTATCCCTGCTACGGGAATAACTAGAGCTCCGTTGTGTCTGAACCGACAGAACAGTCGTCTAGAGTAATGTGATGTATGTCCAGTGTCTGGTGCATCTGATGTCCTCAGCAGCCCAGTGTCTTTATCACCCTGCCTTGTTAGTCTATAGATTCTAGGTTGTGATTTATAACAACTGGCTATAGATTCTATGTTGTGATTTATAACAACTGTCTATAGATTCTAGGTTGTGATTTATAACAACTGTCTATAGATTCTATGTTGTGATTTAAAACAACTGTCTATAGATTCTAGGTTGTGATTTATAACAACTGTCTATAGATTCTATGTTGTGATTTAAAACAACTGTCTATAGATTCTATGTTGTGATTTAAAACAACTGTCTATAGATTCTAGGTTGTGATTTATAACAACTGTCTATAGATTCTATGTTGTGATTTAAAACAACTGTCTATAGATTCTATGTTGTGATTTAAAACAACTGTCTATAGATTCTAGGTTGTGATTTATAACAACTGTCTATAGATTCTATGTTGTGATTTACAACAACATGACACACGGTGTGAAGCCAAGTGAGGTAGTGACAGAGCAGATTTTAAATATAATATTTCTCCCTTAGAGACGTTTCAACTGTTTGATTAAACCTAAACCTATATATTCTACCTCATCTAGGAACTGAGGAGGATTCAGTTTGTTGTTTATTTTGTACGTAAATAAAACAACAACACAACCACAGTAGCAATCCCCGTTGTTATTGCACCACTGTGGAGCACACATCCTCTGTGTTAAAGGCTTTTTCTCCCTCTGTTAGCGCTTCCTGTCCGCTGTTACAATGAGCTGTGTTACTTTGAACGGAGTAGGAAATGAACATCAAATCACAAGCTAGTTACACCACAGCTGCTGTTAGTTACACCACAGCTGCTGTTAGTTACACCACAGCTGCTACTAGTTACACCACAGCTGCTGTTAGTTACACCACAGCTGCTGTTAGTTATACCACAGCTGCTGTTAGTTATACCACAACTGCTGTTAGTTACACCACAGCTACTGTTAGTTACACCACAGCTGCTGTTAGTTACACCACAGCTGCTGTTAGTTACACCACAGCTGCTGTTAGTTACACCACAGCTACTGTTAGTTATACCACAGCTGCTGTTAGTTATACCACAGCTACTGTTAGTTACACCACAGCTGCTGTTAGTTATACCACAGCTGCTGTTAGTTATATCACAGCTGCTGTTAGTTACACCACAGCTACTGTTAGTTACACCACAGCTACTGTTAGTTACACCACAGCTGCTGTTAGTTACACCACAGCTGCTGTTAGTTACACCACAGCTACTGTTAGTTACACCACAGCTACTGTTAGTTACACCACAGCTACTGTTAGTTACACCACAGCTGCTGTTAGTTACACCACAGCTACTGTTAGTTACACCACAGCTGCTGTTAGTTATACCACAGCTGTTAGTTACACCACAGCTGCTGTTAGTTACACCACAGCTACTGTTAGTTACACCACAGCTGCTGTTAGTTATACCACAGCTGCTGTTAGTTACACCACAGCTACTGTTAGTTACACCACAGCTGCTCTTAGTTATACCACAGCTGTTAGTTACACCACAGCTGCTGTTAGTTACACCACAGCTACTGTTAGTTACACCACAGCTGCTGTTAGTTACACCACAGCTACTGTTAGTTACATCACAGCTACTGTTAGTTATACCACAACTGCTGTTAGTTACACCACAGCTACTGTTAGTTACACCACAGCTGCAACTAGTTACACCACAGCTGCTGTTAGTTACACCAAAGCTGCTGTTAGTTACACCACAGCTGCTGTTAGTTACACCACAGCTGTTAGTTATACCACAGCTACTGCTAGTTACACCACAGCTGCTGCTAGTTACACCACAGCTAGTTACACCAAAGCTGCTGCTAGTTATACCACAACTGCTGTTAGTTACACCACAGCTGCTGTTAGTTATACCACAGCTGTTAGTTACACCACAGCTACTGTTAGTTACACCACAGCAGCTGTTAGTTATACCACAGCTGTTAGTTACACCACATCTGCTGTTAGTTATACCACAGCTGTTAGTTACACCACAGCTACTGTTAGTTACACCACAGCTACTGTTAGTTATACAACAACTGCTGTTAGTTACACCACAGCTGCTGTTAGTTATACCACAACTGCTGTTAGTTACACCACAGCTGCTGTTAGTTACACCACAGCTGCTGTTAGTTACACCACAGCTACTGTTAGTTACACCACAGCTGCTGTTAGTTATACCACAACTGCTGTTAGTTATACCACAACTGCTGTTAGTTATACCACAGCTGTTAGTTACACCACAGCTGCTGTTAGTTACACCACAGCTACTGTTAGTTACACCACAGCTGCTGTTAGTTATACCACAACTGCTGTTAGTTACACCACAGCTGCTTTTAGTTACACGACAGCTGCTGTTAGTTACACCACAACTGCTGTTAGTTACACCACAGCTACTGTTAGTTATACAACAACTGCTGTTAGTTACACGACAGCTGCTGTTAGTTATACCACAGCTGTTAGTTACACCACAGCTACTGTTAGTTACACCACAACTGCTGTTAGTTACACCACAGCTACTGTTAGTTACACCACAACTGCTGTTAGTTACACCACAGCTGCTGTTAGTTATACCACAGCTGCTGTTAGTTACACCACAGCTGCTGTTAGTTATACCACAGCTGCTGTTAGTTACACCACAGCTGCTGTTAGTTATACCACAGCTGCTGTTAGTTACACCACAGCTGCTGTTAGTTACACCACAGCTGCTGTTAGTTACACCACAGCTGTTGTTAGTTACACCACAGCTGCTGTTAGTTATACCACAACTGCTGTTAGTTATACCACAACTGCTGTTAATTACACCACAGCTGCTGTTAGTTATACCACAGCTGCTGTTAGTTACACCACAGCTGCTGTTAGTTACACCACAGCTGCTGTTAGTTACACCACAGCTGCTGTTAGTTACACCACAGCTACTGTTAGTTACACCACAGCTGCTGTTAGTTATATCACAGCTGCTGTTAGTTATACCACAGCTGTTAGTTATACCACAGCTGCTGCTAGTTATACCACAGCTGTTAGTTATACCACAGCTACTGTTAGTTACACCACAGCTACTGTTAGTTACACCACAGCTACTGTTAGTTATACCACAGCTGCTGTTAGTTACACCACAGCTGTTAGTTATACCACAGCTACTGTTAGTTACACCACAGCTACGGTTAGTTACACCACAGCTACTGTTAGTTATACCACAGCTGCTGTTAGTTACACCACAGCTGCTGTTAGTTACACCACAGCAATTATAGAACAAAAGTCGGCAGCAATTGCTTAGGCTCAATATAGATATTTTTTAGGGAAAAAGGGGTACTCCATTCTTTCAATTCTTCATTGCTGAAGATGACACTCATAAATCCAGTCAAGGTGGAAAACCTACGCTAGACAGTGACTGACTGCCACTAATAAAGAGTTAAATCAAAGGAGCTGTGTGATTACCTCTAGCCGTTAGTGGAGACAAAAGATTAAGAACACCTTACTAATATTGAGTTGCAAGACAGCCTCAATTTGTCTGGGCTCACTGACTCCACAAGGTGTCGAAAGCCTTCCACGGGGATGCTGGCCCCTTGTTAACTCCAATGCTTCCCACAGTTGTGTCAAGTTGGCTGGATGTCCTTTTGGGTGGTGGACCATTCTTGATACAGTTGAGCATGAAAAACCCAGCAGCGTTGCAGTTCTTGACACATTGAAACTGGTGCGCCTGGCACCCACTACCATACCCCGTTTAAAGGCACTTAAAGCTTTTGTCTTGCCCATTCACCCTCTGAATGGCACACATACACAATCCATGTCTCAATTGCATCAAGGCTTAAAAATCCTTCTTTAACCTGTCTCCTCCCCTTCATCTACACTGATTAAAGTGGATTTAACAACTGGCATCAGTAAGGGATCATAGCTTTCACCTGGATTCACCTGGTCAGTCTGTACCATGGAAAGAGCAGGTGTTCTTAATGTCTTATCCACTCAGGACATGTCCTCTATATTAGCGGTTAGCTACCTTTTTGTTTACTGTGCCCCAGAAGTACCCCCTCATTTGACCAGTAGGCCTACGTTCCGATGAGTCTCCCCAGAAGTACCCCCTCATTTGACCAGTAGGCCTACGTTCTGATGAGTCTCCCCAGAAGTACCCCCTCATTTGACCAGTAGGCCTACGTTCTGATGAGTCTCCCCAGAAGTACCCCCTCATTTGACCATTAGGCCTCCGTTCTGATGAGTCTCCCCAGAAGTACCCCCTCATTTGACCAGTAGGCCTACGTTCTGATGAGTCTCCCCAGAAGTACCCCCTCATTTGACCAGTAGGCTTACGTTCTGATAAGTCTCCCCAGAAGTACCCCCTCATTTGACCAGTAGGCCTACATTCTGATGAGTCTCCCCAGAAGTACCCCCTCATTTGACCAGTAGGCCTCCGTTCTGATGAGTCTCCCCAGAAGTACCCCCTCATTTGACCAGTAGGCCTACGTTCTGATGAGTCTCCCCAGAAGTACCCCCTCATTTGACCAGTAGGCCTACGTTCTGATGAGTCTCCCCAGAAGTACCCCCTCATTTGACCAGTAGGCCTCCGTTCTGATGAGTCTCCCCAGAAGTACCCCCTCATTTGACCAGTAGGCCTACGTTCTGATGAGTCTCCCCAGAAGTACCCCCTCATTTGACCAGTAGGCCTACGTTCTGATGAGTCTCCCCAGAAGTACCCCCTCATTTGACCAGTAGGCCTACGTTCTGATGAGTCTCCCCAGAAGTACCCCCTCATTTGACCAGTAGGCCTACGTTCTGATGAGTCTCCCCAGAAGTACCCCCTCATTTGACCAGTAGGCCTACGTTCTGATGAGTCTCCCCAGAAGTACCACCTCATTTGACCAGTAGGCCTACATTCTGATGAGTCTCCCCAGAATACCACCTCATTTCACCAGTAGGCCGACGTTCTGATGAGTCTCCCAAGAACCCCCTGTGGATAGGATAAGTTCCCCCTGTGGATAGGATAAGTACCCCCTGTGGATAGGACAAGTACCCCCTGTGGATATGATAAGTACCCCTGTAGATAGGATAAGTACCCCTGTGGATAGGATAAGTACCCCCTGTGGATAGGATAAGTACCCCCTGTGGATAGGATAAGTAACCCCTGTGGATAGGATAAGTTCCCCCTGTGGATAGGATAAGTTCCCCCTGTGGATAGGACAAGTTCCCCCTGTGGATAGGATAAGTACCCCATGTGGATATAATAAGTACCCCCTGTGGATAGGATAAGTACCCCCTGTGGATAGGATAAGTACCCCATGTGGATAGGATAAGTACCCCCTGTGGATAGGATAAGTACCCGTGTGGATAGGATAAGTACCCCCTGTGGATATAATGAGTACCCCATGTGGATAGGATAAATACCCCATGTGGATAGGATAAATACCCCCTGTGGATAGGATAAATAAACCATGTGGACAGGATAAGTACCCCATGTGGATAGAATAAGTACCCCATGTGGATAGGATAAGTACCCCTGTGGATAGGATAAGTACCCCATGTAGATAGGATAAGTACCCCTGTGGATAGGATAAATACCCCATGTGGACAGGATAAGTACCCCATGTGGATAGGATAAGTACCCCATGTGGATAGGACAAGTACCCCATGTGGATATGATAAGTACCCCATGTGGATAGGATAAGTACCCCATGTGGATAGGATAAGTACCCCATGTGGATATGATAAGTACCCCTGTGGATAGGATAAATACCCCATGTGGATAGGATAAGTATCCCATGTGGATATGATAAGTACCCCATGCGGATAGGATAAGTACCCCATGTGGATAGGATAAGTACCCCATGTGGATAGGATAAGTACCCCATGTGGATATGATAAGTACCCCATGCGGATAGGATAAGTACCCCATGTGGATAGGATAAGTACCCCATGTGGATATGATAAGTACCCCATGCGGATAGGATAAGTACCCCATGTGGATAGGATAAGTACCCCATGTTGATAGGATAAGTTCCCCATGTGGATATGATAAGTACCCCATGTGGATAGGATAAGTACCCCATGTGAATAGGATAAGTACCCCATGTGGATAGGATAAGTACCCCATGTGGATAGGATAAGTACTCCATGTGGATATGATAAGTACCCCATGTGGATAGGATAAGTACCCCATGTGGATATGATAAGTACCCCATGTGGATAGGATAAGTACCCCATGTGGATAGGATAAGTACCCCATGTGGATAGGATAAGTACCCCATGTTGATAGGATAAGTTCCCCATGTGGATATGATAAGTACCCCATGTGGATAGGATAAGTACCCCATGTGGATAGGATAAGTACCCCATGTGGATAGGATAAGTACCCCATGTGGATAGGATAAGTACCCCAGGGTGAGACCCACTGCTCTATACAGTGAGTCTGTTAGTTTCTTGGTCTAGGTACATGATTGTAACCCAGCCAGTAGATTTACATTAAAGGAGCTGTGTGATTCCTCCTGCAGCCTTAATTACACAGCGTTACATGAAAGGAGCTGTGTGATTCCTCCTGCAGCCTTAATTACACAGCGTTACATGAAAGGAGCTGTGTGAAACCTCCTGCAGCCTTAATTACACAACGTTACATGAAAGGAGCTGTGTGATTCCTCTTGCAGCCTTAATTACACAGCGTTACATGAAAGGAGCTGTGTGAAACCTCCTGCAGCCTTAATTACACAACGTTACATGAAAGGAGCTGTGTGATTCCTCCTGCAGCCTTAATTACACAGCGTTACATGAAAGGAGCTGTGTGATTCCTCCTGCAGCCTTAATTACACAGAGCTACATGAAAGGAGCTGTGTGATTCCTCCTGCAGCCCTCAGTGTAAGTGCTGGAAACACAGGGTTTGTAAGGAGTAGTACTAAGATGACATAAGCTGACCTTTAGAAGGGTTAGGAACAAGGACACATGAACACCACTGATAATCTACCTCTCACTACTACATTGACAACTGTTATGTCTCTGAGTTGGGCTGGACACTTTGCACTTTAGACAGGGTGACAGGGATCTTACTCTCCCCCGGAGTAGGGGCTCTGGTGACGGGATGGACCGTATTCTGGATATCAACCAGCCTCTCCTTAAACTTCTGTTGCAGGTACAGCTCCTCCTTGGAGTAGCTCTTAGAGAAGGCTGAGAGGAGGAGACCTACGGCCATCAGGCTGCCACCCACGCAGAACAGAACGGCGCCCGTCAGCTTGCACACGTCCAAGGCTCGGTTGAAGAGGACAGCGTGGCTGTCCACGAAGAGGAGCTCGTCTTCCCCGAATGCTTCGATCTTAGTCGGGGTGGCGTAGCCCACCAGTAGGACAATGAGGCCTGTCACCAGAATCAGGGTTCCTAACGCTAGACAGACCTGGGAGAGGGAGAGACAGGATCAGGGTTCCTAACTCTAGACAGACCTGGGGGAGGGAGAGACAGGATCAGGGTTCCAAACACTAGACAGACCTGGGGGAGGGAGACACAGGATCAGGGTTCCTAACGCTAGACAGACCTGGGGGAGGGAGAGACAGGATCAGGGTTCCTAACACTAGATAGACCTGGGGGAGGGAGAGACAGGATCAGGGTTCCTAACACTAGACAGACCTGGGGGAGGGAGAGACAGGATCAGGGTTCCTAACACTAGACAGACCGGGGGGAGGGAGAGACAGGATCAGGGTTCCTAACACTAGACAGACCTGGGGGAGGGAGAGACAGGATCAGGGTTCCTAACGCTAGACAGACCTGGGGGAGGGAGAGACAGGATCAGGGTTCCTAACACTAGACAGACCTGGGGGAGGGAGAGACAGGATCAGGTTTCCTAACACTAGACAGACCTGGGGGAGGGAGAGACAGGATCAGGGTTCCTAATATTAGACAGACCTGGGGGAGGGAGAGACAGGATCAGGGTTCCTAACTCTAGACAGACCTGTGGGAGGGAGAGACAGGATCAGGGTTCCTAACACTAGACAGACCTGGGGGAGGGAGAGACAGGATCAGGTTTCCTAACACTAGACAGACCTGGGGGAGGGAGAGACAGGATCAGGGTTCCTAATATTAGACAGACCTGGGGGAGGGAGAGACAGGATCAGGGTTCCTAACACTAGACAGACCTGGGGGAGGGAGAGACAGGATCAGGGTTCCTAACACTAGACAGACCTGGGGGAGGGAGAGACAGGATCAGGGTTCCTAACACTAGACAGACCTGGGGGAGGGAGAGACAGGATCAGGGTTCCTAACGCTAGAGAGACCTGGGGGAGGGAGAGACAGGATCAGGGTTCCTAACTTTAGACAGACCTGGGGGAGGGAGAGACAGGATCAGGGTTCCTAACTCTAGACAGACCTGGGGGAGGGAGAGACAGGATCAGGGTTCCTAACACTAGACAGACCTGGGGGAGGGAGAGACAGGATCAGGGTTCCTATCACTAGACAGACCTGGGGGAGGGAGAGACAGGATCAGGGTTCCTAACACTAGACAGACCTGGGGGAGGGAGAGACAGGATCAGAGTTTCTAACACTAGACAGACCTGGGGGAGGGAGAGACAGGATCAGGGTTCCTAATATTAGACAGACCTCGGGGAGGGAGAGACAGGATCAGGGTTCCTAACGCTAGACAGACCTGGGGGAGGGAGAGACAGGATCAGGGTTCCTAACACTAGACAGACCTGGAGGAGGGAAAGACAGGATCAGGGTTCCTAACACTAGACAGACCTGGGGGAGGGAGAGACAGGATCAGGGTTCCTAACGCTAGACAGACCTGGGGGAGGGATGGATGAGAGACAGGATTAGGGTTCAGGATCAGGGTTCAGGGTTCCTAATGCTAGACAGACCTGGGGGAGGGAGAGACAAGATTAGGGTTCCTAACACTAGACAGACCTGGGGGAGGGAGAGACAGGATCAGGGTTCCTAACACTAGACAGACCTGGGGGAGGGATGGAGGAGAGACAGGATCAGGGTTCAGGGTTCCTAATGCTAGACAGACCTGGGGGAGGGAGAGACAAGATTAGGGTTCCTAACACTAGACAGACCTCGGGGAGGGAGAGACAGGATCAGGGTTCCTAACACTAGACAGACCTGGGGGAGGGAGAGACAGGACCAGGGTTCCTAACACTAGACAGACCTGAACAGGCAGATGTTTACAGTAACCTGGCTCAATACACTACCCAGACCATGTCAGGATGTTTACAGCACCATGACCCAATACCCTCCCAATATCTCTTCTCTCATATATATCATACCTTCCAGAGGACAGAGCTCCACCGACTAGGCGATCTCTGAATCTGAAAATCTTCATCGCGTTCCCAGATGGAGGCAGTACACTCCTCGTAGAACTGGTGGAGGTATGATCTGACGCCGTATCTCTGGTCGTGCTGCGTCTGTTCAGCGTAGTCTGACCCACAGATCTCAGCACAGGCTGAAGCCATCCTGACCCTTTCACCTCAGCTCTGTCTAGAGAGAGAGAGAGAGAGAGCACCACACTAACCTCACACACACCGGGTGCCACTGCCTGCACACAACACACACACACACACACACACACACACACACACACACACACACACACACACACACACACACACACACACACACACACACACACAAACAGTTTTATTATGGAGAGAGATACAATGCTGAATGATCGGCCACAGTGTTGCTCCCATTTTGAATCACCCATCTGTTCCTGTTCAGGATATCAGGTTGTGTTACTGCCTGCTACCTGCAACTTGTTACCTGTTCAGGATATTAGGTTGTGTTGCTGCCTGCTACCTGTTCAGGATATTAGGTTGTGTTGCTGCCTGCTACCTGTTACCTGTTCAGGATATTAGGTTGTGTTGCTGCCTGCTACCTGTTCAGGATATTAGGTTGTGTTGCTGCCTGCTACCTGCTACCTGTTCAGGATATTAGGTTGTGTTGCTGCCTGCTACCTGCTACCTGTTCAGGATATTAGGTTGTGTTGCTGCCTGCTACCTGTTCAGGATATTAGGTTGTGTTGCTGCCTGCTACCTGTTACCTGTTCAGGATATTAGGTTGTGTTGCTGCCTGCTACCTGTTCAGGATATTAGGTTGTGTTGCTGCCTGCTACCTGTTCAGGATATTAGGTTGTGTTGCTGCCTGCTACCTGCTACCTGTTCAGGATATTAGGTTGTGTTGCTGCCTGCTACCTGTTACCTGTTCAGGATATTAGGTTGTGTTTCTACCTGCTACCTGTTACCTGCTATCTGTTCAGGATATCAGGTTGTGTTGCTGCCTGCTACCTGTTCAGGATATCAGGTTGTGTTGCTACCTGCTACCTGCTACCTGTTCAGGATATCAGGTTGTGTTGCTACCTGCTACCTGCAACCTGTTCAGGATATTAGGTTGTGTTTCTGCCTGCTGCCTTCTGCCTGCTACATGCTACCTGCTACTTGTTCAGGTTATTAGGCTGCGTTTCTGACTGCTACATGCTACCTGCTACCTGTTCAGGATATTAGGTTGTATTTTTGCCTGTTACCTGTTCAGGATATCAGGTTGTGTTTCTGCCTGCTACCTGTTACCTGTTTAGGATATTATATTGTGTTTCTACCTGCTACCTGCTACCTGTTGAGGATTTTAGGTTGTATTTCTGCCTTCTACATGCTGCCTGCTACATGCTACCTGTTCAGGATATCAGGTTGTGTTTCTGTCTGCTACCTGTTCAGGATATTAGATTGTGTTTCTACCTTCTACCTGCTATCCTGCTTGTTCAGGATATTAGGTTGCGTTTCTGCCTGCTACACGCTGCCTGCTACATGCTACCTGCTATCCGCTACTTGTTCAGGTTAGTAGGTTGCGTTTCTGCCTGCTACATGCTGCCTGCTACATTTCTACCTTCTACCTGTTCAGGATATTAGGTTGTGTTTCTACCTGCTACCTGCTACTTGTTCAGGTTATTAGGTTGCGTTTCTGCCTGCTACACGCTGCCTGCTACATGCTACCTGCTATCCGCTACTTGTTCAGGTTATTAGGTTGCGTTTCTGCCTGCTACATGCTGCCTGCTACATTTCTACCTTCTACCTGTTCAGGATATTAGGTTGTGTTTCTACCTGCTACCTGCTACTTGTTCAGGTTATAAGGTTGCGTTTCTGCCTGCGACATGCTGCATGCTGCCTGCTACCTGTTCAGGGATATTAGGTTGTGTTTCTACCTGCTACCTGTTCAGGGATATTAGGTTGTTTTTCTACCTGCTATCTGCTGCCTGCTGCCTATTACTTGCTACCTGTTGCTTGCTACCTGCTGCCTGCTACCTGCTACCTTCTACCTGCTGCCTATTACCTTCTATCTGCTACCTGATATCTGCTGCCTGCTTCCTGCTGCCTGCTGCCTATTACCTTCTATCTGCTGCCTAGTAACTGCTACCTGCTGTCTGCTACCTGCTGGATGTTATGTAGACTCTCTCTGAATGAATAACACTTCTGTTGTCTATATGTAGTCAGTGTTGAAGGATGTTATGTAGACTCTCTCTGAATGAATAACACTTATGTTGTCTATATGTAGTCAGTGTTGAAGGATGTTATGTAGACTCTCTCTGAATGAATAACACTTCTGTTGTCTATATGTAGTCAGTGTTGAAGGATGTTATGTAGACTCTCTCTGAATGAATAACACTTCTGTTGTCTACATGTAGTCAGTGTGGAAGGATGTTATGTAGACTCTCTCTGAATGAATAACACTTCTGTTGTCTACATGTAGTCAGTGTTGAAGGATGTTATGTAGACTCTCTCTGAATGAATAACACTTCTGTTGTCTATATGTAGTCAGTGTTGAAGGATGTTATGTAGACTCTCTCTGAATGAATAACACTTCTGTTGT
This sequence comes from Oncorhynchus mykiss, assembly GCF_057628025.1. Taxonomy (NCBI): domain Eukaryota; kingdom Metazoa; phylum Chordata; class Actinopteri; order Salmoniformes; family Salmonidae; genus Oncorhynchus; species Oncorhynchus mykiss. The sequence goes on from NC_143023.1 coordinate 3,041,566, forward strand.
CTACATGTAGTCAGTGTGGAAGGATGTTATGTAGACTCTCTCTGAATAAATAACACTTCTGTTGTCTATATGTAGTCAGTGTTGAAGGATGTTATGTAGACTCTCTCTGAATGAATAACACTTCTGTTGTCTATATGTAGTCAGTGTTGAAGGATGTTATGTAGACTCTCTCTGAATGAATAACACTTCTGTTGTCTATATGTAGTCAGTGTTGAAGGCTGTAGTTGTATTTTTTGTATTTTGTAAATGATGTGTAAGCAGGGCTTATCTGTGAAAGAGACCTTGGTCTTTAAAATAGAGGTCAAATAAAATCGAATGTGCATATGGCAAAATAATGACTTTAAATATTCAGCATTTAGTATTATGCAAAATGCTAATAATGAGATATGCAATATGTATAGTTTGTGTACTCATTGACAATCTCTATCATACGTAATAAATATGTCTCTGAAGAGCCGACAGCGTCATTTGTTCCAATCCAATGCTTTGATGAGTAATATTTAATATAAACACAAACCTATTTGTCAAGTAAACAAACACAGCAGAAACGACAAAACGTAGCCGATATAATAACCTCTGTCATACCAATTATAAGGTCACGTGGATGCCAGTGGTCAAAACACCTGATCTTGTTTTGATCATGTTCTCTCACCGATTGGAACCCAACACATTCTAGAATCTCAAATAATTAACATTTAAACCGAAACACGAAAGAAAGTAACCCGGTCAAAATGCGACCTTCTTTTATAGCTCAATGACTGCGACGACAGAGCGAGAGAGAGAGATATCGCTGTCCATGGTGCTGAATGTGAATCCGCTCTACCCAAGGAGGCAGAGACGTAAGACATGACGCCATACTGCTCTGACACACACGTCCTTCCTTCGTCTTGCTTTCACAGTCCCCTTGAGACATCTTTTATCTAAGATAATAGCATCAAACCATGTAATCGATTAGGCTACAAGCTGTTATCGTCAAAGTAAACGGATTTGCTTTGGATTCTAAGCCACACCAGGCGCATGCTATAGGCTAAATAAAGTTGAGATTGGGAAGTCAACTGTCTATTTACAAAACTACAAACACTATTGATCTGAGTCTGACAAAACGTCTTCTGTCTAGTTCTTTCAAAAAAAAAATACATAACTCGACAGTTAATCACACCCTAAATGTTGAGACAGTAGATCAAGACATTTTCTCATTTTAAATGTCACTTCCAGATGTTGAAAAGCCATACAGCTAATCATATTTCCACCACTATTATGTAATCCACAATCAGATAGCCCAGTACAGTCGTTTCCACTATAAACCCGTTTTTAAAAAAAAAACGTTAAAGTGAATATCCGAATGCATTTAAGGCTGAAATATACCTGTCATAACCGGCTTGGAGAGTGATCACTCGCGGCTGTTCCTTCACTCAGGTCCCATCACTCTAGATTCTCAGCTCCGACAGTCGCCCTATCGATGATTCAGACTCACGCTGGCTTCTGCGCAGGCGTCAGATCCATGTCTTGTCGACTTGCCCAATAGAGGATAACAGTATAATGGCGTCATTTTTGTAGGCACTAACTCCGCCATGGTTCGTTGGACAAAGTATATGGGAAATACGTTTTTTATTAATAAATGATAAACGCTGAAACTAAAGGTATGTGGTAAACACAGGCGTAGGGGATCTGATGTGTTTTGTTCGGTGAGACAGTTTTCGTCAGTTTTCGTCAGTTTTTGTGAATTTTGAACCGTTTATGTAATACAAAAAACAACAACACATAAACGACATATAGGCTTCATAATTCATAAAGGTCATGTTAGTTGACTGATATTACCTCGTCGAATGTATAAGATGTCCTAAGCCTGTCTTAACTGTCTTAACCTCAGACCTAATTTTCGCCGTTTATCCCAAAACCATATTCTTTCCCCATTAATTTCTCTAGAGGTTACTCATTTCCGGGTTTTAGGACTACAAGCCGGTGATCCCTGTGGCAGATAGAGGTGGGGCGGTGTGATGATTGGTTGCGACTGGAGGTAGCCTGGGTTCATAATTCTGATGTTTTGAGCAGTTGTGTCTCGAAGTGCTTATACAGAAACCCAGCCTAAAAGAGCAAGCAATGCAGAGGCAGAAGCACATGCAACGTGTGTATGATATCAGGGATTACATTTAAGATCAAAACTAAAAGTTGGTACATAAAACCTTATCCTGACTGTTATAACCTGAAGACCTAAAGCCTTATCCTGACTGTGATTACCTGAAGACCTAAAGCATTATCCTGACTGTGATAACCTGAATACCTAAATCCTGACTGTGATAACCTGAAGACCTAAAGCATTATCCTGACTGTGGTAACCTGAAGACCTAAAGCATTATCCTGACTGTGATAACCTGAAGACCTAAAGCATTATCCTGACTGTGATAACCTGAAGACCTAAAGCATTATCCTGACTGGGATAACCTGAAGACCTAAAGCATTATCCTGACTGTTATAATCTGAAGTCCTAAAGCATTATCCTGACTGTGATAACCTGAAGACCTAAAGCATTATCCTGACTGTGATAACCTGAAGACCTAAAGCATTATCCTGACTGTGATAACCTGAAGTCCTAAAGCATTATCCTGACTGTGATAACCTGAAGACCTAAATCCCGACTGTGATAACCTGAAGACCTAAAGCATTATCCTGACTGTGATAACCTGAAGACCTAAATCCCGACTGTGATAACCTGAATACCTAAAGCATTATCCTGACTGGGATAACCTGAAGACCTGAAGCCTTGGTGTTGGCTTGCATTGCTAACACAAATCTTCAGGTCTCAGACAATGTTTATGTTTCTCATCACTCATGGTTCACTGAACGACGTCCATTAAATATGCAGTGGGCTCCGAAATTATTGCCACCCTTGATACAGATCAGCAATAATGACTGAGCTATATTGTATGCTCCAAAAATGTGGTGAATTATATTATAATTTATACTAATACAATTGCTCGTAGAAAGAGATTTAGTTTAAAAAATAAATATATTTTTTCCCAAAAAGGTAGGGGTCAAAATGATTGACCCCCCAGCTAAAGATTCTTATAAATAAAGAGGCCATGAGTTTAGTATTTGGTCCCCATACTACTGACATGCAATGACTACATCAAGCTGGTGACTTTACAGACTGGTTGGATGCATTTTTAACATTTATTTGACCTTTATTTAACCAGGCAAGTCAGTTAAAGAACAAATTATTATTTTCAGTGACGGCCTAGGAACAGTTCGTTTTGGTTGTGTTTCTGATTGTTTTGAGCCTAATAGAAATGAATGATACAAATTAAAAGTCCACCTCTATTAAATAAACCTGTATGGCTCTACGGTAATGACCTCTATTAAATATACCTGTATGGCTCTACGGTAATGACCTCTATTAAATATACCTGTATGGCTCTACAGTAATGACCTCTATTAAATAAACTTGTATGGCTCTATGGTAATGACCTCTATTAAATATACCTGTATGGCTCTACGGTAATGACCTCTATTAAATATACCTGTATGGCTCTATGGTAATGACCTCTATTAAATAAACCTGTATGGCTCTACGGTAATGACCTCTATTAAATAAACCTGTATGGCTCTACGGTAATGACCTCTATTAAATATACCTGTATGGCTCTACGGTAATGACCTCTATTAAATATACCTGTATGGCTCTACAGTAATGACCTCTATTAAATATACCTGTATGGCTCTACACTAATGACCACCTCTATTAAATATACCTGTATGGCTCTACAGTAATGACCTCTATTAAATATACCTGTATGGCTCTACAGTAATGACCACCTCTATTAAATATACCTGTATGGCTCTACGGTAATGACCTCTATTAAATAAACTTGTATGGCTCTACGGTAATGACCTCTATTAAATATACCTGTATGGCTCTATGGTAATGACCTCTATTAAATATACCTGTATGGCTCTACAGTAATGACCTCTATTAAATATACCTGTATGGCTCTACGGTAATGACCTCTATTAAATATACCTGTATGGCTCTACGGTAATGACCTCTATTAAATAAACCTGTATGGCTCTACAGTAATGACCACCTCTATTAAATATACCTGTATGGCTCTACAGTAATGACCTCTATTAAATATACCTGTATGGCTCTACGGTAATGACCTCTATTAAATATACCTGTATGGCTCTACGGTAATGACCTCTATTAAATATACCTGTATGGCTCTACGGTAATGACCTCTATTAAATAAACCTGTATGGCTCTACGGTAATGACCACCTCTATTAAATATACCTGTATGGCTCTACAGTAATGACCTCTATTAAATATACCTGTATGGCTCTACAGTAATGACCACCTCTATTAAATATACCTGTATGGCTCTACGGTAATGACCTCTATTAAATAAACTTGTATGGCTCTATGGTAATGACCTCTATTAAATATACCTGTATGGCTCTATGGTAATGACCTCTATTAAATATACCTGTATGGCTCTACAGTAATGACCTCTATTAAATATACCTGTATGGCTCTACGGTAATGACCTCTATTAAATATACCTGTATGGCTCTACGGTAATGACCTCTATTAAATAAACCTGTATGGCTCTACAGTAATGACCACCTCTATTAAATATACCTGTATGGCTCTACAGTAATGACCTCTATTAAATATACCTGTATGGCTCTACGGTAATGACCTCTATTAAATATACCTGTATGGCTCTACGGTAATGACCTCTATTAAATATACCTGTATGGCTCTACGGTAATGACCTCTATTAAATAAACCTGTATGGCTCTACAGTAATGACCTCTATTAAATAAACCTGTATGGCTCTACGGTAATGACCTCTATTAAATAAACCTGTATGGCTCTACAGTAATGACCTCTATTAAATAAACCTGTATGGCTCTTCAGTAATGACCTCTATTAAATATACCTGTATGGCTCTACGGTAATGACCTCTATTAAATACACCTGTATGGCTCTACGGTAATGACCTCTATTAAATAAACCTGTATGGCTCTACGGTAATGACCTCTATTAAATATACCTGTATGGCTCTACAGTAATGACCTCTATTAAATAAACCTGTATGGCTCTACGGTAATGACCTCTATTAAATAAACCTGTATGGCTCTACGGTAATGACCGCTATTAAATATACCTGTATGGCTCTACAGTAATGACCTCTATTAAATATACCTGTATGGCTCTATGGTAATGACCTCTATTAAATATACCTGTATGGCTCTACAGTAATGACCACCTCTATTAAATAAACCTGTATGGCTCTACAGTAATGACCTCTATTAAATAAACCTGTATGGCTCTACGGTAATGACCTCTATTAAATAAACCTGTATGGCTCTACAATAATGACCTCTATTAAATAAACCTGTATGGCTCTACAGTAATGACCTCTATTAAATATACCTGTATGGCTCTACAGTAATGACCACCTCTATTAAATAAACCTGTATGGCTCTACAGTAATGACCTCTATTAAATATACCTGTATGGCTCTACGGTAATGACCTCTATTAAATACACCTGTATGGCTCTACGGTAATGACCTCTATTAAATAAACCTGTATGGCTCTACGGTAATGACCTCTATTAAATATACCTGTATGGCTCTACAGTAATGACCTCTATTAAATAAACCTGTATGGCTCTACGGTAATGACCTCTATTAAATAAACCTGTATGGCTCTACGGTAATGACCGCTATTAAATATACCTGTATGGCTCTACAGTAATGACCTCTATTAAATATACCTGTATGGCTCTATGGTAATGACCTCTATTAAATATACCTGTATGGCTCTACGGTAATGACCTCTATTAAATAAACTTGTATGGCTCTATGGTAATGACCTCTATTAAATATACCTGTATGGCTCTATGGTAATGACCTCTATTAAATATACCTGTATGGCTCTACAGTAATGACCTCTATTAAATATACCTGTATGGCTCTACGGTAATGACCTCTATTAAATATACCTGTATGGCTCTACGGTAATGACCTCTATTAAATAAACCTGTATGGCTCTACAGTAATGACCACCTCTATTAAATATACCTGTATGGCTCTACAGTAATGACCTCTATTAAATATACCTGTATGGCTCTACGGTAATGACCTCTATTAAATATACCTGTATGGCTCTACGGTAATGACCTCTATTAAATATACCTGTATGGCTCTACGGTAATGACCTCTATTAAATAAACCTGTATGGCTCTACAGTAATGACCTCTATTAAATAAACCTGTATGGCTCTACGGTAATGACCTCTATTAAATAAACCTGTATGGCTCTACAGTAATGACCTCTATTAAATAAACCTGTATGGCTCTACAGTAATGACCTCTATTAAATATACCTGTATGGCTCTACGGTAATGACCTCTATTAAATACACCTGTATGGCTCTACGGTAATGACCTCTATTAAATAAACCTGTATGGCTCTACGGTAATGACCTCTATTAAATATACCTGTATGGCTCTACAGTAATGACCTCTATTAAATAAACCTGTATGGCTCTACGGTAATGACCTCTATTAAATAAACCTGTATGGCTCTACGGTAATGACCGCTATTAAATATACCTGTATGGCTCTACAGTAATGACCTCTATTAAATATACCTGTATGGCTCTATGGTAATGACCTCTATTAAATATACCTGTATGGCTCTACACTAATGACCACCTCTATTAAATAAACCTGTATGGCTCTACAGTAATGACCTCTATTAAATAAACCTGTATGGCTCTACGGTAATGACCTCTATTAAATAAACCTGTATGGCTCTACAATAATGACCTCTATTAAATAAACCTGTATGGCTCTACAGTAATGACCTCTATTAAATATACCTGTATGGCTCTACAGTAATGACCACCTCTATTAAATATACCTGTATGGCTCTACAGTAATGACCTCTATTAAATATAGCTGTATGGCTCTACAGTAATGACCTCTATTATATAAACCTGTATGGCTCTACAGTAATGACCACCTCTATTAAATATACCTGTATGGCTCTACAGTAATGACCTCTATTAAATATACCTGTATGGCTGTACATTAATGACCTCTATTAAATATACCTGTATGGCTCTACAGTAATGACCTCTATTAAATATACCTGTATGGCTCTACAGTAATGACCTCTATTAAATATACCTGTATGGCTCTACAGTAATGCCCTCTATTAAATATACCTGTATGGCTCTACGGTAATGATAAGTAGATGGTACAACCAGCCCTGACTGGATGTGTGTTTCCATAGGAACTAGGGATGTAATCGTGCCAATCCTCCCCAATGAGACAAGCAGTCCGATATCAACAGTTTAATTGAGGCCCAGAAACAGGATAGAACAAGCAGTGAGATCCCCTTTGCAACACCTCTCTGTTTTTTGGACAAGATCTTGGACATGTTTCTAAATAATGATGTAAGAATCAAACAACTCCTATAAAGGAGAATGGACTGGAATTTAAACCCACCGATCAGGGTGGGATTTCACACACAACAACCTTTCCTTACATTCTACAAAGTTGACATCTTCCATTGATTCTCGAACCCCTGACCAATCCCTCTGAATTAAATTCCCGTCAGCTTATTTATAGCTTCATTTGATTGATTTTTTTACTTGGCAAGTAAGTTAAGAACATATTCTTATTCACAATGATGGCCTAGCAACAATGGGTTAACTGCCTTGTTCAGGGGCAGAACGGCAGAGTTTTTTCACCTTGTCAGCTCAGGGGATTCGATCAAGCAACCGTTTGGTTACTAGCCTAACGCTCTAACCGCTAGACTACCTGTCGTCCGTTGTGAGGGCGGACCAGGCTGTCTTAGATCTGAAATGAGTCATCTGTGTGAGTCACACTGCATCATGGTACACGGAACACTTCCAGCTTCTGCAATTAACATGTAACACTGAACAACACTGCTACCAGGAAGACAACACATTGACGTAGCGTGTGAAGCCAGCATTTAGGCGTCAGTCACTGGTTCCCGTTTCTCTCTTTTAACTGGAGCTAACAGACGAGGGAGAGGTGAGAAGAACACAAAACACCCAAACAGGATTCCTTTTTTACAAACACCTAATCAATTTAAAACAATCAATTACTATAATGAATCAACCCGTCTAGCAAATATGTGACCAGATTCCACTACGCAACAAATCAATTTATAAATGTCCATGTTGTGCTTCTGATTCTGGTTTCTCAAGGCCAAATGATGAAAGGCTTACCTTCAGTAACACACAGTAACACACAGTAACACACAGTAACACCTTCAGTAATAAAAACACAAAGTAACACCTTCAGTAACACACAGTAACACACAGTAACACACAGTAACACACAGTAACACCTTCAGTAATAAAAACACAAAGTAACACCTTCAGTAACACACAGTAACACACAGTAACACTAAGTAACACCTTCAGTAACACACAGTAACACCTTCAGTAATAAAAACACTAAGTAACACCTTCAGTAACACACAGTAACACTAAGTAACACCTTCAGTAACACAAAGTAACACCTTCAGTAATAAAAACACTAAGTAACACCTTCAGTAACACACAGTAACACTAAGTAACACTAAGTAACACTAAGTAACATACAGAAACACTAAGTAACACCTTCAGTAACACACAGTAACACTAAGTAACACTAAGTAACACTAAGTAACACCTTCAGTAACACACAGTAACACTAAGTAACACTAAGTAACACTAAGTAACACACAGTAACACTAAGTAACACCTTCAGTAACACACAGTAACACTGGGGTCAATACTAACCTACCAGCCTTGTTCACCCTCACTATCAACACACATTGTCTGTCTGGGGTCAATACTAACCTACCAGCCTTGTTCACCCTCACTATCAACACACATTGTCTGTCTGGGGTCAATACTAACCTACCAGCCTTGTTCACCCTCACAATCAACACACATTGTCTGTCTGGGGTCAATGCTAACCTACCAGCCTTGTTCACCCTCACAATCAACTCACATTGTCTATCTGGGGTCAAAACTAACCGACCAGCCTTGTTCACCCTCACAATCAACACACATTGTCTGTCTGGGGTCAATGCTAACCTACCAGCCTTGTTCACCCTCACAGTCAACTCACATTGTCTATCTGGGGTCAAAACTAACCTACCAGCCTTGTTCACCCTCACAATCAACACATATTGTCTGTCTGGGGTCAAAACTAACCTACCAGCCTTGTTCACCCTCACTATCAACTCACATTGTCTGTCTGGGGTCAATACTAACCTACCAGCCTTGTTCACCCTCACTATCAACACACATTGTCTGTCTGGGGTCAATACTATCCTTCCAGCCTTGTTCACCCTCACTATCAACACACATTGTCTATCTGGGGTCAAAACTAACCTACCAGCCTTGTTCACCCTCACTATCAACACACATTGTCTGTCTGGGGTCAATACTAACCTACCAGCCTTGTTCACCCTCACAATCACTACACATTGTCTGTCTGGGGTCAATACTAACCTACCAGCCTTGTTCACCCTCACTATCAACTCACATTGTCTGTCTGGGGTCAATACTAACCTACCAGCCTTGTTCACCCTCACTATCAACACACATTGTCTGTCTGGGGTCAACATAATCAAATCAAATCCTACAACAGGTTTAAGGTTTAGACCTTAAAGGGAAACGCTTACTTACAAGCCCTTTAACCAACAACGCAGTTTGACGAAAATACAAACAAAAAAGTTAGAAATAAGAAAAACAAATAATTAAAGAGCAGCAGTAAATAACAACAGCGGGTCTATATACAGGGTATTACGGTACAGAGTCAATGTGGAGGCTATATACAGGGTATTACGGTACAGAGTCAATGTGGAGGCTATATACAGGGTATTACGGTACAGAGTCAATGTGGAGGCTATATACAGGGTATTACGGTACAGAGTCAATGTGGAGGCTATATACAGGGTATTACGGTACAGAGTCAATGTGGAGGCTATATACAGGGTATTACGGTACAGAGTCAATGTGGAGGCTATATACAGGGTATTACGTTACAGAGTCAATGTGGAGGCTATATACAGGGTATTACGGTACAGAGTCAATGTGGAGGCTATATACAGGGTATTACGGTACAGAGTCAATGTGGAGGCTATATACAGGGTATTACGGTACAGAGTCAATGTGGAGGCTATATACAGAGTATTACTTTACAGAGTCAATGTGGAGGCTATATACAGGGTATTACGGTACAGAGTCAATGTGGAGGCTATATACAGGGTATTACGGTACAGAGTCAATGTGGAGGTTATATACAGGGTATTACGGTACAGAGTCAATGTGGAGGCTATATACAGAGTATTACGGTACAGAGTCAATGTGGAGGCTATATACAGGGTATTACGGTACAGAGTCAATGTGGAGGTTATATACAGGGCATTACGGTACAGAGTCAATGTGGAGGCTATATACAGGGTATTACGGTACAGAGTCAATGTGGAGGCTATATACAGGGTATTACGGTACAGAGTCAATGTGGAGGTTATATACAGGGTGTTACGGTACAGAGTCAATGTGGAGGCTATATACAGGGGGTACCGGTACAGAGTCAATGTGGAGGCTATATACAGGGTATTACGGTACAGAGTCAATGTGGAGGTTATATACAGGGTGTTACGGTACAGAGTCAATGTGGAGGCTATATACAGGGGGTACCGGTACAGAGTCAATGTGGAGGCTATATACAGGGTATTACGGTACAGAGTCAATGTGGAGGTTATATACAGGGTGTTACGGTACAGAGTCAATGTGGAGGCTATATACAGGGGGTACCAGAACAGAGTCAATGTGGAGGCTATATACAGGGTATTACGGTACAGAGTCAATGTGGAGGCTATATACAGGGTATTACGGTACAGAGTCAATGTGGAGGTTATATACAGGGTATTACGGTACAGAGTCAATGTGGAGGCTATATACAGGGGGTACCGGTACAGAGTCAATGTGGAGGCTATATACAGGGTATTACGGTACAGAGTCAATGTGGAGGTTATATACAGGGTATTACGGTACAGAGTCAATGTGGAGGTTATATACAGGGTAGTACGGTACAGAGTCAATGTGGGGGCTATATACAGGGTGTTACGGTACAGAGTCAATGTGGAGGCTATATACAGGGTATTACTGTACAAAGTCAATGTGGAGGATATATACAGGGGGTACTGGTACAGAGTCAATGTGAAGGCTATATACAGGGTGTTACGGTACAGAGTCAATGTGGAGGCTATATACAGGGTATTACGGTACAGAGTCAATGTGGAGGCTATATACAGGGTGTTACGGTACAGAGTCAATGTGGAGGCTATATACAGGGTATTACGGTACAGAGTCAATGTGGAGGCTATATACAGGGTGTACCGGTACAGAGTCAATGTGGAGGCTATATACACGGGGTACCGGTACAGAGTCAATGTGGAGGCTATATACAGGGTATTACGGTACAGAGTCAATGTGGAGGCTATATACAGGGGGGGGGGGGGTACCGGTACAGAGTCAATGTGGAGGCTATATACAGGGTATTACGGTACAGAGTCAATGTGGAGGTTATATACAGGGTATTATGGTACAGAGTCAATGTGGAGGCTATATACAGGGTGTTACGGTACAGAGTCAATGTGGAGGCTATATACAGGGTGTTACGGTACAGAGTCAATGTGGAGGCTATATACAGGGTGTTACGGTACAGAGTCAATGTGGAGGCTATATACAGGGTATTACGGTACAGAGTCAATGTGAAGACTATATACAGGGGGTACCGGTACAGAGTCAATGTGGAGACTATATACAGGGGGTACCGGTACAGAGTCAATGTGGAGGCTATATACAGGGGGGGGGTACCGGTACAGAGTCAATGTGGAGGCTATATACAGGGGGGGGGTACCGGTACAGAGTCAATGTGGAGGCTATATACAGGGTATTACGGTACAGAGTCAATGTGGAGGTTATATACAGGGTATTATGGTACAGAGTCAATGTGGAGGCTATATACAGGGTGTTACGGTACAGAGTCAATGTGGAGGCTATATACAGGGTGTTACGGTACAGAGTCAATGTGGAGGCTATATACAGGGTGTTACGGTACAGAGTCAATGTGGAGGCTATATACAGGGTATTACGGTACAGAGTCAATGTGGAGGCTATATACAGGGTATTACGGTACAGAGTCAATGTGGAGACTATATACAGGGGGTACCGGTACAGAGTCAATGTGGAGACTATATACAGGGGGTACCGGTACAGAGTCAATGTGGAGGCTATATACAGAGGGTACCGGTACAGAGTCAATGTGGAGACTATATACAGGGGGTACCTGTACAGAGTCAATGTGGAGGCTATATACAGGGGGTACCAGTACAGAGTCAATGTGGAGGCTATATACAGGGGGTACCGGTACAGAGTCAATGTGGAGACTATATACAGGGGGTACCGGTACAGAGTCAATGTGGAGACTATATACAGGGGGTACCGGTACAGAGTCAATGTGGAGGCTTTATACAGGGAGGGTTACCGGTACAGAGTCAATGTGGAGGCTATATACAGGGGGTACCGGTACAGAGTCAATGTGGAGACTATATACAGGGGGTACCGGTACAGAGTCAATGTGGAGGCTATATACAGGGGGGGTACCGGTACAGAGTCAATGTGGAGACTATATACAGGGGGTACCGGTACAGAGTCAATGTGGAGGCTATATACAGGGAGGGGTACCGGTACAGAGTCAATGTGGAGGCTATATACAGGGGGTACCGGTACAGAGTCAATGTGGAGGCTATATACAGGGGGTACCGGTACAGAGTCAATGTGGAGGCTATATACAGGGAGGGGTACCGGTACAGAGTCAATGTGGAGGCTATATACAGGGGGTACCGGTACAGAGTCAATGTGGAGACTATATACAGGGGGGGGGTACCGGTACAGAGTCAATGTGGAGACTATATACAGGGGGTACCGGTACAGAGTCAATGTGGAGACTATATACAGGGGGGGTACCGGTACAGAGTCAATGTGGAGGCTATATACAGGGGGTACTGGTACAGAGTCAATGTGGAGACTATATACAGGGGGGGGGTACCGGTACAGAGTCAATGTGGAGACTATATACAGGGGGGGTACCAGTACAGAGTCAATGTGGAGACTATATACAGGGGGGGTACCGGTACAGAGTCAATGTGGAGGCTATATACAGGGGGTACCGGTACAGAGTCAATGTGGAGGCTATATACAGGGGGTACCGGTACAGAGTCAATGTGGAGGCTATATACAGGGGGTACCGGTACAGAGTCAATGTGGAGACTATATACAGGGGGTACCGGTACAGAGTCAATATGGAGACTATATACAGGGGGGGTACCAGTACAGAGTCAATATGGAGACTATATACAGGGGGTACCGGTACAGAGTCAATGTGGAGGCTATATACAGGGGGTACCGGTACAGAGTCAATGTGGAGGCTATATACAGGGTATTATGGTACAGAGTCAATGTGGAGGCTATATACAGGGGGTACCGGTACAGAGTCAATGTGGAGGCTATATACAGGGGGTACTGATACAGAGTCAATATGGAGACTATATACAGGGGGGGTACCAGTACAGAGTCAATGTGGAGGCTATATACAGGGGGTACCGGTACAGAGTCAATGTGGAGGCTATATACAGGGTATTATGGTACAGAGCCAATGTGGAGGCTATATACAGAGGGTACCGGTACAGAGTCAATGTGGAGGCTATATACAGGGTGTACCGGTACAGAGTCAATATGGAGACTATATACAGGGGGGGTACCAGTACAGAGTCAATGTGGAGTCTATATACAGGGGGGGGGGGTACCAGTACAGAGTCATTGTGTGGGGGTACCGGTTAGTTGAGGTAATTGAGGTAATATGTACAGAGTCAATATGCGGGGGCACCGGTAATTGAGGTAATATGTACATGTAGGTAGAGCTATTAAAGTGACTATGCATAGATGATAACAGAGAGTAGCAGTGGTGTAAAAGAGGGGGGGGGGGGGCAATGCAAATAGTCTGTCTGGGGAGCAATTTGATTAGATGTTCAGGAGTCTTATGGCTTGGGGGTAGAAGCTGTTTAAAAGCCTCTTGGACCCAGACTTGGCGCTCCGGTACCACTTGCCATGTGGTAGCAGAGAGAACAGTCTATGACTAGGGTGGCTGGAGTCTTTGATCATTTTTAGGGCCTTCGTCTGACACCGCCTGGTATAGACGTCCTGGATAGCAGGAAGCTTGGCCCCAGTGATGTATTGGGCCATACGTACTACCTCTGTAGTGCCTTGCAGTCGGAGACCGAGCAGTTGCCGTGCCAGGCAGTGATGCAACCAGTCAGGATGCTCTCGATGGTGCAGCTGTAGAACTCTTTTGAGGATCTGAAGACCCATGCCAGATCTTTTCAGTCTCCTGAGGGGGAATAGGTTTTGTGGTGCCCTCTTCATGACTGTCTTGGTGTGCTTGGACCATGTTAGTTTGTTTAGTGATGTGGGCGCCAAGGAACTTGAAGCTGTCGATCTGCTCCACTACAGCCCCGTCATTGAGAATGGGGGCGTGCTCGGGCCTCCTTTTCCTGTAGTCCACAATCATCTCCTTTGTCTTGATCACATTGAGGGAGAGGTTATTGTCCTGGCACCACACGGCCAGGTCTCTGACCTCCTCTCTATAGACGGTCTCATCGTTGTCGGTGATCAGGCCTATCACTGTTGTGTCATCAGCATGTAATGATGGTGTTGGAGTCGTGCCTGGCCGTGCAGTCATGACTGAACAGGGAGTACAGGAGGGGACTAAGCACGCACCCCTGAGGGGCCCCCGTGTTGACGATCTGCGTGGCGGATGTGTTGTTACCTACCCTTACCACCTGGGGGCGGCCCCTCAGGAAGTCCAAGATCCAGTAGCAGAGCGAGAGGTTTAGTCCCAGGGTTCCGTCCCTTAGTTTAGTGATGAGCTTTGAGGGACTATTGTGTTGAACGCTGAGCTGTAGTCAGTCTCATCTCTCTCTAATCCTACCCTCTTGGCTGTTTACCCATACATTAGCTTGTTTGTTTGCTGGAGAAATTGCTTTTGACCATAGCCCTAGATTCTCTGCGTGCAAGTTGTGCTACCTCATTAAGGCAGTAATCTCTCTCTCTCTCTCTCTCTCTCTCTCTCTCTCTCTCTCTCTCTCTCTCTCTCTCTCTCTCTCTCTCTCTCTCTCTCTCTGTCTCTCTCTCTCGCCAAAGTGTACTTTGGAGATGAACTGATAAATCTACAATATTAACAGAATTAAAATAAGACTAAACACTATTGTCAATAGGACAATCAGTAACAACAACAATCAAGGGTCAAAATGACCATACGTCGAGCAATAACAATTACAATAACAATAACAATAACAATTACAATAACAATTACAATAACACTTACAATTACAGTAACAATTACAATAACAATACCAATTACAATAACACTTACAATTACAGTAACAATTACAATAACAATAACAATAACAATAATAACAATAACAATAACAATAACAATAATAACAATAACACTAACAATTACAATAACAATAACAATAATAACAATAGCAATAACAATAACAATTACAATAACAATACCAATAACAATTACAATAACACTTACAATTACAATTACAATAACAATAACAACAATAACAATAACAATGATAACAATTACAATAACAATAACAATAACAATTACAATACCAATAACAATTACAATAACACTTACAATTACAATTACAATAACAATAACAATAACAACAATAACAATAATAACAATAATAACAATAGCAATAACAATAACAATTACAATAACAATAACAATAACAATAATAACAATAACAATAACAATGATAACAATTACAATAACAATGACAATGACAATTACAATAACAATAACAATAAGCATAGAGGACATTTGCAAGTCGGTTGGTCTGTCAGACACTGTCCTTCATTTTATGTCAGGCAGCAATGTGGTGTGCTGCCAACCCACAGCTCTCTGCGTCTTCCCCCAACAGGACGGGTAGTCTGTCCTCATCAGAGAGGTCTTCAATGTGGTGCCCTGCCAACCCAGAGCTCTCTGCGTCTTCCCCCAACAGGATGGGTAGTCTATTCTCATCAGAGAGGTCTTTGAAACCTTGAATAAGGGGTTTCAAATTTGGGGAAATGACACTCTCTAATTGTTTTATATTTTTTTATATACTCTGTCTCTCTCTCAATTTCTCTCTCTCTCTCTCTCCCTCTCTCTCGTGCTCTCTCTCTCTCCCTCTCTGTGTACAAGCTGCTCCCCGAAGGGTGAGGATGGTTTCTATGGTTACCGCCGTTGGAAAGGTCACCTTCAGGAAGTTCCCAGTGAGTGCATGCAGACTCCTACCAGGAAGTCCTCAGTGAGCGTGTGCAGAATGCTAGCAGGAGAATCACCCTGGCCTGTAATTGCTGATAAAAGAAGATCTCATTAGACCAGGGGACGTGAGGAGGCTGTTATGCTGTTAGCTCAGACTCTTTGTCTCTTTCTGTGTCTCTGTCTCTCCCCCCCCCGTCGCTCCTCTTCTATCCAGACATTCATTTAAATTGGTAAGGAACAACAAACTACCATTGAATTGGTTTATTATCACATTTTATTATGAAGGGGAAGTGGGGTTTCATGAACTTCCATTACACAGTCTCTCTCAGATGCTCTTCCTCTCCTCTCCTCTCCTCTCCTCTCCTCTCCTCTCCTCTCCTCTCCTCTCCTCTCATCTCATCTCATCTCATCTCATCTCATCTCATCTCATCTCATCTCATCTCATCTCATCTCATCTCATCTCATCTCCTCTCCTCTCCTCTCCTCTCCTCTCCAGGCAGTAATTTAGATTGGGAAGGAACAAAAAACGACCACTGGATTGGTTTATTATCACATTTTATTACGAAGACATATCTTTTATCTTCTTGTTGATCCAATATAAATGATAGTGGTGGAAATTGATCTTTGAATGTGAATGATAATGGCTGTAGGGGCAGTAAGTCATAAAATATTTCAGAGCCTCTCTTGGCCCATCCTTCCTATCTGCTAGGCCCAGTGGTCAGAGACAGGCAGGGTGAAGGAGAGGGCCTCTCTTGGTCCATCTGCTAGGCCTAGTGGTCAGAGACAGGCAGGGTGAAGGAGAGGGCCTCTCTTGGTCCATCTGATAGGCCTAGTGGTCAGAGACAGGCAGGGGGAAGGAGAGGGCCTCTCTTGGTTTCATCTGATAGGCCTAAACTTTATATTACCAATGGGGACCCCTTGTGGTCAGATGTCGTATTGCAGTTTACACATCCACTGCACCTAATACCATCTATCCCCTTGCCAAACTGATGTATTCGTTCAACTGTGAATTACTTTCCCGGACAGTTCAATAAGAGATGTCATTAGGATGATAGATGGAGCGACATGACGTGGGAAAGTTATCCATCACATGACCTTATCTTCTGATGTTGTTTTCATTCTTCAACATATTGATCCTGTCTGTCATTCTCAGACCTCCGGAGGAAGAGAGCAGGACTGAGGACAGAACGTACCTGTCAATATCTGAAGAGAGGTTTGTTGATGCTGCGTTGATGAGGACCAAGGGGTTGCTTGGGGTCAAATTCACGTTTTCATTTCAGTCGATTCAGAAAAGGTCTATTGAAGAGAGAAGTGGAATATAAATAATTATTCACTTGGTGAATTGACTGACATTAAAACTGAATTGACCCTAACTCAACACTGTGAAATGTCACACGTCGTCCAATCATTTTACAGAGTTACCCCCGCTGTTCAGAGTTGGGGACATTCCCTTGGCTAAGCGAAATAGCAACTTAACAATTTAACTGTTTTTTTACAATTTTGCGCATTAAAAATGTAATATAAGCATAATGTATTCCCCCTTTTCTTAATGATAGAAAAAGATTGTTGCCCGAAGGCTGTATATTTTATTCGCCCTTCACAAATCAGGTTATGAGAGCCTTCAAGAGGCTTTCCTAACGGGTCTTGTAATAATTTAATAACAGACAGAAAAGCCCTCCAGGATATGAAGTAATCAGGCTAACACCTTAAGCAACCCCATTTTAATTTCAACAATTCTAATGGTATTTCTGAGTGGTCATCTGTCAGCACTATGACTTGACTTGACGTCCCCAATGGCCCTATATAGTGCACTACTTTTGACACCCTATTCCCTATATAGTGCACTACTTTTGACACCCTATTCCCTATATAGTGCACTACTTTTGACACCCTATTCCCTATATAGTGCACTACTTTTGACACCCTATTCCCTATATAAGTGCACTACTTTTTGACACCCTATTCCCTATTATAGTGCACTACTTTTTGACCAGAGCCCTATGGAAATCCTATGGACCCTGGTCAAAAGTGGTGCCATTTGGGATGCAGATATGATGTATAGAGGTGATACCTAATAGGCCGCTCCGCTCCGGCGTTACCGGGCAGAACATTAGTTATTAAGGTCGGACCAAAACAATTAATCATACAGAAAGGAGTTGTTCTTTAGCCTGTACGTTATTGGTAAAGCTAGCTGCTGGATGAGTACTGTAGCTGTTGGATGATTCCTGGACCTGTTGGATTAATACTGTACCTGCTAGATGATTACTGTAGCTGTTGGGTGATTACTGTACCTGCTAGATGATTACTGCAGCTGTTGGATGATTACTGTAGCTGTTGGGTGATTACTGTACCTGCTAGATGATTACTGCAGCTGTTGGATGATTACTGTACCTGCTAGATGATTACTGTAGCTGTTGGGTGATTACAGTACCTGCTAGATGATTACTGTAGCTGCTGGATGATTACTGCAGCTGTTGGATGATTACTGTAGCTGTTGGGTGATTACTGTACCTGTTGGTTGATTACTGCAGCTGTTGGATGATTACTGTACCTGTTGGTTGATTACTGTAGCTGTTGGATGATTACTGTACGTGTTGGTTGATTACTGTACCTGTTGGATGATCACTGTACCTGTTGGATGATCACTGCAGCTGTTGGATGATTACTGTAGCTGTTGGATGATTACTGTAGCTGTTGGTTGATTACTGTAGCTGTTGGTTGATTACTGTAGCTGTTGGATGATTACTGTAGCTTTTGGATGATTACTGTAGCTGTTGGATGATTATTGTACCTGTTGGTTGATTACTGTAGCTGTTGGATGATTACTGTACGTGTTGGTTGATTACTGTACCTGTTGGATGATCACTGTAGCTGTTGGATGATTACTGTACCTGTTGGTTGATTACTGCAGCTGTTGGATGATTACTGTAGCTGTTGGATGATTACTGTAGCTGTTGGTTGATTACTGTAGCTGTTGGATGATTACTGTAGCTTTTGGATGATTACTGTAGCTGTTGGATGATTACTGTACCTGTTGGAAGATTACTGTAGCTGTTGGATGATTATTGTACCTGTTGGATGATTACTGTAGCTGTTGGTTGATTACTGTAGCTGTTGGATGATTACTGTAACTTTTGGACGATTACTGTAGCAGCTGGATGATTACTGTATCTGTTGGATGATTACTGTAGCTGTTGGATGATTACTGTAACTTTTGGATGATTGCTGTAGCAGCTGGATGATTACTGTAGCTGTTGGAATATTACTGTAGCTGTTGGATGATTACTGTAGCTTTTGGATGATTACTGTAGCAGCTGGATGATTACTGTATCTGTTGGATGATTACTGTAGCTGTTGGATGATTACTGTAACTTTTGGATGATTGCTGTAGCTGCTGGATGATTACTGTATCTGTTGGATGATTACTGTACCTATTGGTTGATTACTGTAGCTGTTGGATGATTACTGTAGCTGTTGGATGATTACTGTAGCTTTTGGATGATTACTGTACCTGTTGGTTGATTACTGTAGCTGTTGGATGATTACTGTAGCTGTTGGAATATTACTGTAGCTGTTGGAATATTACTGTAGCTTTTGGATGATTACTGTAGCTGTTGGATGATTACTGTAGCTTTTGGATGATTACTGTACCTGTTGGTTGATTACTGTAGCTGTTGGATGATTACTGTAGCTGTTGGAATATTACTGTAGCTGTTGGTTGATTACTGTAGCTGTTGGATGATTACTGTAGCTTTTGGATGATTACTGTACCTGTTGGTTGATTACTGTAGCTGTTGGATGATTACTGTAGCTGTTGGAATATTACTGTAGCTGTTGGAATATTACTGTAGCTTTTGGATGATTACTGTAGCTGTTGGATGATTACTGTAGCTTTTGGATGATTACTGTACCTGTTGGTTGATTACTGTAGCTGTTGGATGATTACTGTAGCTGTTGGAATATTACTGTAGCTGTTGGAATATTACTGTAGCTTTTGGATGATTACTGTAGCTGTTGGATGATTACTGTAGCTTTTGGATGATTACTGTAGCTGTTGGTTGATTACTGTAGCTGTTGGAATATTACTGTAGCTGCTGGATGATTACTGTACCTGTTGGATGATTACTGTAGCTGTTGGTTGACTACTGTAGCTGTTGGATTATTACTGTAGCTTTTGGATGATTACTGTAGCTGTTGGATGATTACTGTAGCTGTTGGGTGATTACTGTAGCTGCTGGGTGATTACTGTAGCTGCTGGGTGATTACTGTAGCTGTTGGGTGATTACTGTACTGCTGGGTGATTCCTGTAGCTGCTGGGTGATTACTGTAGCTGTTGGGTGATTACTGTAGCTGTTGGATGATTACTGTATCTGTTGGATGATTACTGTAGCTGTTGGATGATTACTGTAGCTGTTGGATGATTACTGTAGCTGTTGGATGATTACTGTAGCTGTTGGATGATTACTGTAGCAGTGGGGATGAGAAATATTTGTATGTTCTTGTTTTGTTGCTGCATGTTAGTGAACGGCATAAGGAAGTACTGTGTACAGCTTGGTTTAGGGATTCTATTTTCTATGTTAATATGGCATAGTACCATTACCAAACACTACACTTACCAAATGAACACTCATTCATTAGAAACATCTCTATATCCATCCATCCTTTCACACAGTCCTTCCTCTTCATACTTACATTTGAAGAAAACCCTCTCAGCCCATCCCACTCCAGTCCAGCTCAGCCTAGTCCAGCCCAGCCCAGTCCAGCCAGTCCAGCTAGTCCAGTCCAGTCCAGCTTGTCCAGTCCAGCTAGTCCAGTCCAGCCAGTCCAGCTCAGCCTAGTCCAGCCCAGCCCAGTCCAGCCAGTCCAGCTAGTCCAGTCCAGTCCAGCTTGTCCAGTCCAGCTAGTCCAGTCCAGCCAGTCCAGCTCAGCCTAGTCCAGCCAGCCCAGCCCAGCCCAGCTAGCCCAGTCCAGCCATTCCAGCCCAGTCCAGCCCAGTCCAGTCCAGCCCAGTCCAGCCCAGTCCAGCCCATTCAGTCCAGCTCAGCCTAGTCCAGCCCAGCCCAGCCCAGTCCAGCCCAGTCCAGCCCAGCCAGTCCAGTCTAGCCAACCAGTCCAGCCCAGTCCAGTCCAGCTAGTCCAGTCCAGCTAGTCCAGTCCAGCCCTGCCCAGTCCTGAAACCCAAAGGCAGGTGTTAGATTAGACAGTATAGAACATGAAAGAGACTCCAATCCTCTGATGGGACTGAAGAGGCAGAGGGAGGCAGGTGCAATGCGAGGCACACAAACACAAGCATGTAGGCACAATGAACAGCAACAGAATCCTTGGCTTTGTTTGTAAGGCGGCAGGCAGACAGACAGTCAGACAGGCAGGCAGAACGCCCCAACTCTTCAGAGAATGGTGCCTCCTGGCAGACAGTCCTGTAATTAGAGGAGAATGGCCAAAACCAAGAGTGGATGTCGCCCAGCAGCCAGCCATGTGTGTGTGCTGCCTGCCTGCATGGCTACCAAGGTAACGGAGGGGTGCAGAGAGAGAGAGAGAGAGGCTCGCGGATGCTTTTGTTGTCAAGAAAGCCCCAGAGATCCTCTTATCATGATGGGACTACTGCCTCTAAGCCTCTATCAAATAAATGAGCAATTATAGCCAGAGGAGAGAGAGAGAGAGAGAGAGAGAGACAGAGAGAGAGAGAGAGGGGGGGAGAAATAGAGAGCGCAAGAATAAGATGCAGAGAAATACAAGCCACTATCCACTCCTACATAACTGTACTGATATGCAGTGTAAACTATTTATAATGATCAAATCAAATCAAATAGCACGTGTGTGTCTGTCTGTGTGTGTCTGTGTGTGTGTCCTGGTGTGTGTGTGTCCGTGTGTGTCCGTGTGTGTCCGTGTGTGTCTGTGTGTGTGTCCGTGTGTGTGTCCGTGTGTGTCCATGTGTGTCCATGTGTGTGTCCTTGTGTGTGTGTGTATGTGTGTGTGTGTGTGTGTGTGTGTCCGTATGTGTGTATGTGTGTGTGTGTGTGTGTGTTGGAACCCTCTCAGAAGCCTGTTGGACTGTAGTCAGGCCCAGTACCAGAGAGGCAGGGAGGCATGAGGCAGGTGCAGGGCCTCTGGAAGTGTCTTTGAGCCCCACCCCAGTGATTTCACACAGCCAGACAGCTTCCATCCAACACCGCCAGACAGCTTCCATCCACACAGCCAGACAGCTTCCATCCACACAGCCAGACAGCTTCCATCCAACACCGCCAGACAGCTTCCATCCAACACCGCCAGACAGCTTCCATCCAACACCGCCAGACAGCTTCCATCCACACAGCCAGACAGCTTCCATCCACACAGCCAGACAGCTTCCATCCACACAGCCAGACAGCTTCCATCCACACAGCCAGACAGCTTCCATCCACACAGCCAGACAGCTTCCATCCACACAGACAGACAGCTTCCAGCAGCTTCAGACAGATGACTGTAGTTGTGTTCTGAGATGACTGTAGTAGGGTTCTGGGATGACTGTAGTTGTGTTCTGAGATGACTGTAGTTGTGTTCTGAGATGACTGTAGTTGTGTTCTGGGATGACTGTAGTTGTGGTCTGGGATGACTGTAGTTGTGTTCTGGGATGACTGTAGTTGTGGTCTGGGATGCCTGTAGTTGTGTTCTGAGATGACTGTAGTTGTGTTCTGAGATGACTGTAGTTGTGTTCTGGGATGACTGTAGTTGTGGTCTGGTCTGACTGTAGTTGTGGTCTGGTCTGACTGTAGTTGTGGTCTGGTCTGACTGTAGTTGTGGTCTGAGATGACTGTAGTTGTGTTCTGAGATGACTGTAGTTGTGTTCTGAGATGACTGTAGTTGTGTTCTGGTCTGACTGTAGTTGTGTTCTGAGATGACTGTAGTAGGGTTCTGGGATGACTGTAGCTGTGGTCTGGGATGCCTGTAGTTGTGTTCTGAGATGACTGTAGTTGTGTTCTGAGATGACTGTAGTTGTGTTCTGGGATGACTGTAGTTGTGGTCTGGTCTGACTGTAGTTGTGGTCTGGTCTGACTGTAGTTGTGGTCTGGTCTGACTGTAGTTGTGGTCTGGTCTGACTGTAGTTGTGGTCTGAGATGACTGTAGTTGTGTTCTGAGATGACTGTAGTTGTGTTCTGGTCTGACTGTAGCTGTGTTCTGGTCTGACTGTAGTTGTGTTCTGGTCTGACTGTAGTTGTGGTCTGGTCTGACTGTAGTTGTGGTCTGGTCTGACTGTAGCTGTGTTCTGGCCTGACTGTAGTTGTGGTCTGGTCTGACTGTAGTTGTGGTCTGGTCTGACTGTAGTTGTGTTCTGGTCTGACTGTAGTTGTGGTCTGGTCTGACTGTAGTTGTGGTCTGGTCTGACTGTAGTTGTGGTCTGGTCTGACTGTAGTTGTGGTCTGGTCTGACTGTAGTTGTGGTCTGGTCTGACTGTAGTTGTGGTCTGGTCTGACTGTAGTTGTGTTCTGGTCTGACTGTAGTTGTGGTCTGGTCTGACTGTAGTTGTGTTCTGGTCTGACTGTAGTTGTGGTCTGGTCTGACTGTAGTTGTGGTCTGGTCTGACTGTAGTTGTGGTCTGGTCTGACTGTAGTTGTGGTCCTGGTCTGACTGTAGCTGTGTTCTGGTCTGACTCTCCAGGCAGCTTGTTTGTCCCGTTCAAATATTCCCTGGTGTTACATTAATAACATCATTACTATAAATAAAAACTACCTGAGAGGGAGACATGTTTCTCTGTGACGGACATTAAACATAGAAACATCCCTATTTGTACAATATGGAACTAAAAAGGCAAAAACTGGGTCTAATTGACTATCTAAATGCATCTGGCAAAACACTTTTAACGTTCCGTAGAACATGGATGGGAGATTCTGAGGGAATCTGAGATGGGTGATTAAATATCTAATATTCAAGGGCTCTGGGAATGTAAATGAGTTAGAAAGTAACGTGAAATAAGCCCAGAAGGTATGGGAAGTATGATGTACCCTTCTTACAACGTATATTTAGACAGGAAATAACTTGATTTGATTTTAACCGACAGCAGAAATTGGTTCTGCTGAAAGTCTGTTATCGTCATTCCCGGTGTCTTTCTCTGTGACAGTTATGTAATAAAAATAATAATAATATTATTGTAATCCATAGTTATCATTTGCTGATGTATAATGAAACAACTGTATGAAACTGTATGAAACTATTTAATCTAGGAGGTGTGAGAAATGAAGAATAACCTTTTACTGACTTACAGTCCACACATCACATCATCTGAACATTCCTGTTTACATTGCAGGGCCTGTCAAATTTGAAATGGGGGGGGGGATGAGAGAGAGAGAAAGAGAGGCAGAGAGACAGAGACAGAGGCAGAGACAGAGGCAGACAGAGACAGAGACAGAGAGGCAGAGACAGAGAGGCAGAGACAGAGACAGAGACAGAGACAGAGACAGAGACAGAGGCAGAGACAGAGACAGAGGCAGAGACAGAGGCAGCGGCAGAGGCAGAGGAAGACAGAGACAGAGACAGAGACAGAGGCAGAGGCAGACAGAGACAGAGAGGCAGAGGCAGACAGAGAGGCAGAGACGCAGAGACAGAGGCAGAGGCAGAGGCAGAGGCAGAGGCAGAGGCAGAGGAAGACAGAGACAGAGACAGAGACAGAGGCAGAGGCAGACAGAGACAGAGAGGCAGAGGCAGACAGAGACAGAGAGAGAGACAGAGACAGAGGCAGAGACAGAGACAAGGACAGAGACAGAGACAGAGGCAGAGACAGAGGCAGAGACAGAGGCAGAGACAGAGGCAGAGGCAGACAGAGACAGAGAGGCAGAGGCAGACAGAGAGACAGAGAGACAGAGACAGAGGCAGAGACAGAGGCAGAGGCAGAGGCAGAGGCAGGGATAGAGACAGAGACAGAGACAGGGCCAGAGAGAGAGAGAGAGAGGCAGAGGCAGACAGAGACAGAGAGGCAGAGGCAGACAGAGAGACAGAGACAGAGGCAGAGACAGAGACAGAGGCAGAGACAGAGACAGAGACAGAGACAGAGAGGCAGAGGCAGACAGAGAGACAGAGAGAGAGACAGAGACAGAGAGACAGAGACAGAGACAGGGCAAGAGAGACAGAGAGAGAGAGGCAGAGGCAGACAGAGAGACAGAGAGACAGAGACAGAGACACAGAGACAGAGACAGAGACAGAGGCAGAGACAGAGGCAGAGACAGAGAGACAGAGAGGCAGAGGCAGACAGAGAGACACAGAGGCAGAGACAGAGGCAGAGACAGAGACAGAGACAGAGAGACAGCAAGGAAGAGACAGAGACAGAGGCAGAGACAGAGAGACAGAGAGGCAGAGGCAGACAGAGAGGCAGAGGCAGACAGAGAGACAGAGAGACAGAGACAGAGACAGGGCCAGAGACAGAGACAGAGACAGAGAGATCTCTCTGTCTCTCTGTCTCTGTCTCTGTCTCTCTGTCTCTGTCTCTGTCTCTCTGTCTCTGTCTCTCTCTCTCTGTCTGCCTCTGCCTCTGCCTCTGCCTCTCTGTCTCTCTGGGCTGACAGAGACAGAGACAGAGACAGGGCCAGAGACAGAGACAGAGACAGGGCCAGAGACAGAGACAGAGACAGAGACAGAGAGACAGAGAGACAGAGAGACAGGGAGACAGAGACAGAGACAGGGCCAGAGACAGGGCCAGAGACAGAGACAGAGACAGGGCCAGAGACAGAGACAGAGACAGGGCCAGAGACAGACAGAGACAGAGAGACAGAGACAGAGACAGGGCCAGAGACAGAGACAGAGACAGAGACAGGGCCAGAGACAGAGACAGAGAGACAGAGAGACAGAGACAGAGACAGAGACAGAGACAGAGAGACAGAGAGACAGAGAGACAGGGAGACAGAGACAGAGACAGGGCCAGAGACAGGGCCAGAGACAGAGACAGAGACAGAGACAGGGCCAGAGACAGAGACAGAGACAGGGCCAGAGACAGACAGAGACAGAGAGACAGAGACAGAGACAGGGCCAGAGACAGAGACAGAGACAGGGCCAGAGACAGAGACAGAGAGACAGAGACAGAGACAGAGACAGGGCCAGAGAGCTGGAGAGAATCTGAGAGAGACCAACTCCATATTAATGCCCATGATTTTGGAATGAGATGTTTGATGAGCAGGTGTCCACATACTTTTGGTCATGTAGTGCATCTGTGACCAATAGATGCATATCTGTATTCCCAGTCATGTGAAATCCATAATTTAGGTTCTTATTTATTTATTTATTTATTTAAATTGAATGAACTGTAACTCAGTAAAATATTTTAAATTGTTCCATGTTGCGTTTATATTTTTGTTCAGTATATGTTGACAATTTTAATTGGCTGATACGGAATTTGAACCGAATATAATCACAGCCTCCTGGTGAGGATAGCATAGGGCTAAATGGGACAGGTTATGTAATGGGAACAGCTAACATGTAGCCTTTGATTACGTGCGACTATGCCAACGATTTTAAATCGGCTTAAACTTAAACTTAAAACCTAAAACTTTTTCTAAAATTGCAAACTATTGCCCCATTAGAATTATACGACAGGTGAGTCTAATCCTGCTTACTGATTGGTTAAAACCGCGTGCCAGCCACGGTCTATTCCTCAATGTTCCACTTGCTAAGACTATAATGGTGAACTGTTTACTGTTCCATCTCACTGTGCTGTCCACGGTCTCATCAGCCCAGCCCATTTATAAAATCTCCAAATTACCGACCGGTGGTCCCCCATTGATTTCATTAGTCTCACTCAGATATCATATTAGAAACTGTAAACATTTCTCTCCACCCCAATGGCAAAAATATCTAGAATTGTAAAACGTGAGTAAAAAAAAGATCTGCCCTATTTTGCAAAATGTGTAGATTTGCAGCAAACAGTTTCAACATTTCGTTTAGGGCCCCCAAAAAGATTAGGTCCCCCAAAAAGGCTAGGTCCCCCAAAAAGGCTCGGGCCCCCAAAAAGGCTCGGGCCCCCAAAAAGGCTAGGGCCCCCAAAAAGACTAGGGCCCCCAAAAGGCTAGGGCCCCCAAAAAGGCTAGGGCCCCCAAAAAGGCTCGGGCCCCCCAAAAAGGCTAGGGCCCCCAAAAAGGCTCGGGCCCCCAAAAAGGCCTGGGCCCCCAAAAAGGCTTGGGCCCCCAAAAAGACTAGGGCCCCCAAAAAGGCTAAGGCCCCCAAAACGGCTAGGGCCCCCAAAAAGGCTCGGGCCCCCTCTGACTGCATGTGTGGGTAAGGATGTGGGTAGGCAAACCCGCGAGCCACTGCTGCCCCACATCATTAGCTCCGAATTTTTTGTCGCCCCCATCCCAATCAACGTTGTCCATCCCTGGTCTGAAGTGATTGTGCTAGCTGTGTAGTTGGCTAGCTAACAGGGGGGTGGGGGTTGCCATAGCAACCTGCCAATCGAACTAACGACCAGTGAGACAATACATTGACGAGCAGCCGGCTTGGGAAGCAGCCTCAGGACTATATCCTCGTGGAATGAAAATGATATGAATAAATATATTACCAATTATATCCTCCAAACCCAAGGTTTCTCCGGGATTATCACTTCAATAACACCTCACTCAATGTCAACTAGAAAACATGTTTTTACACACACACACACACACACACACACATACACACACACACAAATATGACTTCCCGCATTCCCTGAATGTGTGTATTTATCACCTGTTTCCTCTGGTGTGATTAACATTAGCCTGTGTTGACTTCTCCTCTCTAACCATCACAGACACATCACAGACACATCACAGACACATCACATCACATCACAGACACATCACAGACACATCACATCACAGACACATCACATCACGTCACATCAGTTTGTTATATCTGGAGTACTTCTCCTGTCCTATTTGGTGTCCTGTGTGAATCTAAGTGTGCGTTCTCTAATTCTCTCCTTCTCTCTTTCTCTCTCTCGGAGGACCTGAGCCCTAGGACCATGCCCCAGGACTACCTGACATGATGACTCCTTGCTGTCCCCAGTCCACCTGGCTGTGCTGCTGCTCCAGTTTCAACTATTCTGCCTTATTATTATTATTTGACCATGCTGATCATTTATGAACATTTGAACATCTTGGCCATGTTCTGTTATAATCTCCACCCGGCACAGCCAGAAGAGGACTGGCCACCCCACATAGCCTGGTTCCTCTCTAGGTTTCTTCCTAGGTTTTGGCCTTTCTAGGGAGTTTTTCCTAGCCACCGTGCTTCTACACCTGCATTGCTTGCTGTTTGTGGTTTTAGGCTGGGTTTCTGTACAGCACTTTGAGATATCAGCTGATCAGCTATATAAATAAATTTGATTTGATTTGATTTGATCACATCACAGACACATCACATTACATCACAGACACATCACAGACACACACACACACACACACACACACACACACACACACGCACTCCTGTGACGCCTCAGAGGTAACTCATCCTAGTAATGAGATTATCAGCCTGTCAGTGTGTCGGCTGCTCCAAATTGGCAGAGAGAGGCAGTTAACACCCACCCCCCCCCACCCCCCCCTCCACACACACACACAGACCCTCCATCCCTTCCACTCACACACAGATCCTCTCTTCCTCCCTCCCTCCCTTCCACACACACACACACACACACACACACACACACACACACACACACACACACACACACACACACACACACACACACACACACACACACACACACACAAGGCCTCTCTTGCTCACACATCGGCCCAGGCAGGAAGGATTAGCATACACCTACGTGTGATAACGCTGCCTTCCAAATGCACCCTGTTGCCTATATAGTGCACTACTTTTGACCAGGGCCCTATGGATTCTGATCAAAAGTGGTGCACTCTTTAGGGAATAAAGTACGACTTGGGACACAGGCAAAGAGGATGATGATGATGATGATGATGGTCATAGAGGCCTGCCTGCCTCACATCTCCTCCCCCCTTCCCCGTGCCACACCGCTTAGTCTACTCTCCTCAGGCGTAGCCAGGATGTTAAAAACACCCGATGGAACACGATAATGATGTTTGTATCATATCTCACGCTAGCTAGCTACACTGTGGTATTAAATATGATTAATGATGTTTGTATCATATCTCACGCTAGCTAGCTACACTGTGGTATTAAATATGATTAATGATGTTTGTATCATATCTCACGCTAGCTAGCTACACTGTGGTATTAAATATGATTAATGATGTTCGTATCATATCTCACGCTAGCTAGCTACACTGTGGTATTAAATATGATTAATGATGTTTGTATCATATCTCACGCTAGCTAGCTACACTGTGGTATTAAATATGATTAATGATGTTCGTATCATATCTCACGCTAGCTAGCTACACTGTGGTATTAAATATGATTAATGATGTTCGTATCATATCTCACGCTAGCTAGCTACACTGTGGTATTAAATATGATTAATGATGTTCGTATCATATCTCACGCTAGCTAGCTACACTGTGGTATTAAATATGATTAATGATGTTTGTATCATATCTCACGCTAGCTAGCTACACTGTGGTATTAAATATGATTAATGATGTTCCTATCATATCTCATGCTAGCTAGCTACACTGTGGTATTAAATATGGTTAATGATGTTCCTATCATATCTCACGCTAGCTAGCTACACTGTGGTATTAAATATGATTAATGATGTTTGTATCAATATCTCACTCTAGCTAGCTACACTGTGGTATTAAATATGATTAATGATGTTTGTATCATATCTCACGCTAGCTAGCTACACTGTGGTATTAAATATGATTAATGATGTTTGTATCAATATCTCACTCTAGCTAGCTACACTGTGGTATTAAATATGATTAATGATGTTCGTATCATATCTCACGCTAGCTAGCTACACTGTGGTATTAAATATGATTAATGATGTTCGTATCATATCTCACGCTA
Organism: Oncorhynchus mykiss; assembly: GCF_057628025.1. Lineage (NCBI taxonomy): Eukaryota > Metazoa > Chordata > Actinopteri > Salmoniformes > Salmonidae > Oncorhynchus > Oncorhynchus mykiss. Next base: position 3,071,928 of record NC_143023.1, read on the forward strand.
GCTAGCTACACTGTGGTATTAAATATGGTTAATGATGTTCCTATCATATCTCACGCTAGCTAGCTACACTGTGGTATTAAATATGATTAATGATGTTCGTATCATATCTCACGCTAGCTAGCTACACTGTGGTATTAAATATGATTAATGATGTTCCTATCATATCTCACGCTAGCTAGCTACACTGTGGTATTAAATATGATTAATGATGTTCGTATCATATCTCACGCTAGCTAGCTACACTGTGGTATTAAATATGATTAATGATGTTTGTATCATATCTCACGCTAGCTAGCTACACTGTGGTATTAAATATGATTAATGATGTTCCTATCATATCTCACGCTAGCTAGCTACACTGTGGTATTAAATATGATTAATGATGTTTGTATCATATCTCACGCTAGCTAGCTACACTGTGGTATTAAATATGGTTAATGATGTTCCTATCATATCTCACGCTAGCTAGCTACACTGTGGTATTAAATATGATTAATGATGTTTGTATCATATCTCACGCTAGCTAGCTACACTGTGGTATTAAATATGATTAATGATGTTCTTATCATATCTCACGCTAGCTAGCTACACTGTGGTGTTAAATGTGATTAATGATTTTCGTATCATATCTCACGCTAGACAGCTACACTGCTAGCAATGTCACATCTGCTCCTGCAACGCCCTCTACTGCTCATCCTGTGTCTCCTTGACCTGCCGACACTCCCCCAGTACTCTCTCCCTCTCCCTCTCTCTCTCTGTGTGTGTGATTGTGTGGGCGGAGACAGGTGTGCTGGAGTCACAGCAGATCCCCACCAGCTGCAACCAGTTCCATAATCAAGACCTCTACAAATACTCAGCCCTGCCACTTCCACGCTGCCAGATCGTAATCTCTGCTCTGTCAGTCTACGTTTCTAGCCGTTTGTTACTATTTAGATCCTGTTATCCTGTTGTGCCTGTTTTCCTTGCCTGACGCTGTTTTCCTCTCCGCTACAGTTCTGCCCGCTCTGACTCTGATCCCGGTCTCCTGTCCCAAGTCTCGTCATCCTGCTACTCTGTCCTGGATTCCCCACTCTACTACTCCCTCCGGACCTGCTTACCCTGTCTCGACCCTTCTCGCTCCAGCCTCAGCCTCCGCACCTGGTTTCCAGCAACCCGCCTGAGCTTCCCCTGACCTGCACTCCACCCCCCCCCCCCCCCCCTGGGGTTCAATAAATACCTTGGTTACTTCATCCCAGTCTCCTCGTCTGAGTCTGCTCTTGGTTTCCCCTGTTCCACTCCGCGTAACAAGCTAGCTACACTGTGGTATTCATGAGGGGCGTGTCTTATCTCACGCTAGCTAGCTGCCTAGTGGAATTAAATATGCCTGCTACATTACAGGCAACTGGTTGCAATGCTTTTCTGTCACTGAGGAATCAAGGACATCTTTCCTGCCTGTTGCTGAAGAACCAAGGACATCTTCCGTGAAAGGACTTTATGAATTATTAAAGCTTTGTACGTCAGAGTGAGTTTTTGATGTGCTAGCAGGCCTGCAACATTCATGTCCGCTATGGAACACTGGATTATCCTGATAAATCCCCAAAATAAATTAAACCTGAAGACTGTGTATGTGCAATGTGACATGATAGACAGGTATTTCATTTCATGTTGACAGAACTTATAAGCATTTCTCAAAATGTGATTTCCTCCAGTTAAACTTAATCTCCATTTATATAGGCAGACCCTCTATTTACATATTTCCCTCAGGTCGTTGTTGATGTTAATGTGTCTGTAAAAAAAACCCTTTCTGTTCAGTTGTTTCTTCTATAGTCAAAAGCCATTCTCCGAATACTCCCACTTCCACAGTTATAAACACTGTGAATGATGCAGAATTCATGCTATAATCAAGGACATTTACAAACAGTCAAATTAAATCAACACATTAGATATTTTTTAACTGTACAATCTAAATTTGCGATATGATCTATCATTGTTTAATTTGGATAACCAGCTTTCCAAATGCCAAGATGGAAGTAAGCAAAAAAAATAAATGCCATTTTAATCTTTCTATTCCATTTTAGCAGCACCCTGCTTAACTATAACTTAGAGTTATATAATTATATATATATAGTTATATATACATATAATTATATTTAGAGTTTTCAATTGTTGCCTGTAATAATGTTATTATTCAAAGTGTTGGCATTTTGCAGCCTGTCAATATACTTATTTTATATTTTACTGGGCAAGTCAGTTAATGAAGAACACATTCTTATTTACAATGACAGCCTACCCCAGCCAAACCTAGGCACCGCCTTATGGGACACCCAATCACAGCCAGATGTGATGCAGCCTGGATTGGAACCAGGTACTCTTGCACTGAGATACAGCATCTTAGACCACTGTGCCACTCGGGAGCCCAACGTCTATACACACTACAGCTGTGTCTCAAATTTCTCCCTATTCCCTATATAGTGCACTTACAGCCAGTCCTCTTCTGGCTGTGCCGGGTGGAGATTATAACAGAACATGGCCAAGATGTTCAAATGTTCATAAATGACCAGCATGGTCAAATAATAGTAATCACAGTGGTTGTCAAGGGTGCATCAGGTCAGCACGGCCATGTGAATTGGAGTGGATCATTTAGACAGGTTACCTTGGCGTTCTTGGGTACAAGAACTATGGTGGCCTGCTTGAAACATCTAGGTATTACAGAACGGGTCAGGGAGAGGTTTAGAGGAGAGGAGCGTGATCACACAGTCAACAGGAACAGCCGGTGCTCTCACGTATGGTTCAGTGTTGCTTGCCTTGAAGCGAGCACGGAATTCATGTATTTTTATTTCACCTTTATTTAACCAGGTAGGCGATCTGGATAAGATAAAGCAAAGCAGTGGGACAAAACATAGAGTTACACATTAACAAACGTACAGTCAATAACACAAAAGAAAAGATAAGTTTAAAAATCTATTTACAGTGTGTGCAAATGTAGAAGAATAGGGAGGAAAGCAATTAATAGGCCCTAGAGGTGAAAATAATTAAAATTTTGCATTAATACGGGAGTGATAGATGTGCAGATGATGATGTGCAAGTAGAGATACAGGGGGGCAAAAAAGCAAGAGGGTAAGTAATAATTTGGGGATGAGGTAATTGGGTGTGCTATTTACAGATGGGCTGTGTACAGGCACAGTGATCGGTAAGCTGCTCAGACAGCTGATGCTTAAAGTTAGGCGAGGGAGATATAAGACTCTAGCGTCAGAGATTTTTGCAATTCGTTCCAGTCATTGGCAGCAGAGAACTGGAAGGAAAGGCGGCCAAAGGAAGTGTTGGCTTTGGGGACGACCATTGCAATATACCAGCGCGAGCTACGGGTGGGTATTGCTATGGTGACTAGTGAGGTGAGATAAGGCGGGGCTTTACCTAGCAAAGACTTAGAGATGACCTGGAGCCAGTGGGTTTGGCGACGGATATGAAGCAAGGGCCAGCCAACGAGAGCGTACAGGTCGCAGTGGTGGGTAGTATATATGGGGCATTGGTGATAAAAACGGAGGGCACTGTGATAGACTACATCCAGTTTGCCGAGTACTTTAAGAAGTACTTGAAGAAGATGAATGTGGGGATATACATAGGGAGGGGTTCTGTAATGGACAGAAACAGGGAGATAATAAATATGCTATACAGGAGATGAATACACTGGTGTAAGTAAATATACAGTATGCAGAGTAGGATAGAATGGGATATGGGGTAGAACAACAAGCACTACATCTAATAATGACCTAATAACTATGCATTACATAGTAGAACCAGATTAATGACTAGCATGGCACTAGCGCAGTAAGATTAAAGGCAAAGGGCTGTATATTATACAAATAGGCTATTGCACAGCAACAAACAAGAGCAAGGGCTGTAAATATAAATATATAGGAAACAGGAAGTAGTAAACAGTGACTAATCATTTCCAGCCGGTATCAGTAGTAACATAATAACAACAGGAATGAGAAGTACACAGAATACTGCTACTCTAGCACATACTGCACGGATAACAACAGGAATGAGAACTACACAGAATACTGCTACTCTAGCACATACTGCACGGATAACAACAGGAATGAGAACTACACAGAATACTGCTACTCTAGCACATACTGCACTGATAACAACAGGAATGAGGCCTACACAGAACACTGCTACTCTAGCACATACTGCACTGACAACAACAGGAATGAGAACTACACAGAATACTGCTACTCTAGCACATACTGCACTGATAACAACAGGAATGAGAACTACACAGAACACTGCTACTCTAGCACATACTGCACGGATAACAACAGGAATGAGAACTACACAGAATACTGCTACTCTAGCACATACTGCACGGATAACAACAGGAATGAGAACTACACAGAATACTGCTACTCTAGCACATACTGCACGGATAACAACAGGAATGAGAACTACACAGAATACTGCTACTCTAGCACATACTGCACGGATAACAACAGTAACAACAACTTCCTTTGTTTACGCAGCCCATGTCCACATGTCCACCCACGTTCCCTGAGTGGGAAAACACAGTTCAGGCCCCGCTGACACTTACCGTTTACACTTGAGAGAGCATGTAAGCGGATCCGACTGGATCTGAGCTAGTTAGGAGCATCTGACCAATCACAGGTTACAGTGCATTGGGGCACAGTCTGATTGGCTGGAAGGAGCAAGCCAGACATAAACAACAACACAGCACCCTCGGCAGGCGGGTCCTGTAACACAAGCCCTGGCACATCAGCGCCAGCATAGTAGGATTCCATCTTAGCGCTGCATTGACACTTGATTGATGGTTCGTCGGATGGCGTAGCGGGATTTCATTTAAGAGTCCAGATAGTGTGAAAAATTGAAAGCAGCGGCTCTAGCCTTTAGCTCAGTGCGGATGTTGCCTCTAATCCATGACTTCTGGTTGGGACATGTACGCATGGTCACTGTATTCATGACGCCAGTGACTGATGTGTTAAACTCTTCAAAGCCATCGGATGAATCCCTGAACATGTTCCAGTCTCTGCTAGCGAAATAGTCCTGTAGCTTAGCATCCGCTTCATTGGACCACTTCTGTATTATATAAGCGTCTGTATTAAGCGTGTTACGGGTACTTCCTGTTTGAGTTTTTGCTTGTAAGCAGGAATCAGGTGGGTAGAGTTATGGTCAGATTTGCCAAAGGGAGGGTGAGGGAGAGATTTGTATGTGTTTCTGTGTGTGGAGTAAAGGTGGTCTAGAGTTTTTTTCCCCTCTAGTTGCACAGGTGACATCTTGATGCTTGTGTGTCTGCCTAAATATGGTGTGTGTGTGTGTGTGTGTGTGTGTGTGTGTGTGTGTGTGTGTGTGTGTGTGTGTGTATGTGTGTGTTTGTGTGTGTTTTGTGAGTATTAGTATCTGTGTGTGTTTTGTGAGTATTAGTATGTGTGTGTGTGTGTGTGTGTTTTGTGAGTGCTGCTTTGCAACAGACTGTTGTCTTGTGACACTTCCATTTCCATGGCAACTGACAAGAAAGACGAAACTCACTAACACAAATTAGTTCAATTTGCTGTTCTACAATCTAAAATGTACAATACTAACATAATTTGAGCTAATTGGCGAGCCAAAAGAAGCGAAATGTTTTTCCCTTTATCAAAAGCACCCCCCAGGGCGTGTTTGTTAAATACGCTGAACAACGAACTCCTGAGAAGTCAAGTTGTTCCACAGTACATGTTGTCGTGGATACCTCCACACAACCGTGCCTGACCCATGTTGTCATTAATCAGCCACATCTGTTTGTGCTGTCTGAGTGACACAATACAATGAGTGACAAGGAGTTGGCACAAGGAGTTGACACAAGGAGTTGACACAAGGAGTTGACTCAAGGAGTTGACTCAAGGAGTTGACTCAAGGAGTTGGCACAAGGAGTTGACACAAGGAGTTGACACAAGGAGTTGACACAAGGATTTGACACAAGGAATTGACACAAGGAGTTGACACAAGTAGTTGGCACAAGGAGTTGACTCAAGGAGTTTCCACAAGGAGTTGACACAAGGAGTTGACACAAGTAGTTGGCACAAGGAGTTGACTCAAGGAGTTTCCACAAGGAGTTGACACAAGGAGTTGGCACAAGGAGTTGGCACAAGGAGTTGACACAAGGATTTGACACAAGGAGTTGCCACAAGGAGTTGATTCATGGAGTTGACACAAGGAGCTAATTCAATTAGTTGACTCAAGGAGTTGACTCAAGGAGTTGGCACAAGGAGTTGACACAAGGAGTTGTCTACTTAACTCCATTTTAGTGAGTTGAATGTTCCATTTCTTCACGCTACTACAGCCAAAGAACCCCACTCCACTGAAATATAGTTCTCAGAAATATAGTCCCCCCCCCAGGAGAACATAGTTACACAGTGTCCAAGGCATGCAGCCTATAACTCCGCTCCCGGTCATCAAGAGAGAAAGCCAAGACCTTCACTGCTCCACCGGTGGGTGGCCTGTATTAAATACAACCGGAGCAGATCTGACAGAAACCCTGAAGCTGACCTCACCACAGCACTACACTCTATCCTCAGCTAACGCTAGCTAGCTCCTCTAATTCACTTCTGTGATAGATCTTCAACTGGCTGGGGATAATAAGGATGGCGCTGCCGGCCCTGTGTGAGTATGTGTGTGTGAGTGTGTGTGTGTAAGTGTGTGTGTGCGTGTGCGTGTGCGTGTGCGTGGAGTGTGTGTGTGTGTGTGTGTGTGTCTGTGCGTATGTGTGTGTGTGTGTGTGTGTGTGTGTGTGTGTGTGTGTGTGTGTATGTGTCTGTGCGTATGTGTGTGTGTGTCTGTGCGTATGTGTGTGTGTGTGTGTGTGTGTGTGTGTGTATGTGCGTGTGTGTGTGTGTGTGTGTGTGTGTGTGTGTGTGCATGCGTGCCAATCCCCCTGCGAGTCTCATTTCTCTTGAATCCATCATCCAGACGTCACATTACCTAGCGCCCTTTACAAGCGCCCAGTGTTTTTCTACTTTAATTGTAGTCCTCCTCTACCTCCCCCCCCCCTCCTCTACCCCCCCCCCCCTCTACCCCCCCCCCCCTCCTCTACCTTCCCCCCCTATATAATGAATGGCCTGTCCTCTCCTTATGGCCGTTAGAGAACACACACAGAACCCTCGTTTAAACCTGCCGCTGAACATGCGTCCTTTGTCCTGATCTTATCCACATTCTGACTGTGTCACATTGTAGCCGTTGCATCTACACGTGGTAGTAAATGTGTCTCTTATCCGTCCACTGTGTCTTGGTCCCTCCCTGTACGCAAAAGATTTGCCGAATATTCGTACTAAAAAAAATATGTATTTATTTATTTTAAGACACATAGATTTTGTAAGTCAACGGTGCCACCTGTCAATGATTTTAGAAGGCGGGGTAATGATCATTTTCAATGCTTTCTCTTGGGAGATATCCAGACACAATTGCGTGCCTGACTTCCTCCGGTGGTGGGCAGGAAGATATGATCACAATCAGTGTCTTTTGATCGTCTAAACCTGTCTACAAATGTGGCCACAATCAGGGTGTAGAAACAGTCAGGAAAAAGGATGCGTGTTATCGCCGGGTATAAACGGGGCTAGAGAGGAGAGAGAGAGAGAGACGCCTCGCTCCCTCCATCCTTCCCTTCCTCCGTCAACCCTCCTGTACACAATAGAGAGACTACTACATGCCTCACTCCATCCCTTTCTCCTTCCACCCCCCCCTTCCTCCTACCATCCACTACCACTACCACTCCATCCACTACCACTCCATCCACTACCACTACCACTCCATCCACTACCACTACCACTACCACTCCATACACTACCACTCCATACACTACCAATCCATCCACTACCACTACCACTCCATCCTCTACCACTACAACTCCATCCACTACCACTACCCCTCTAACTACTACCACTCCAACCACTACCAATGCATTCACTACCACTACCACTCCATCCAATACCACTACATCCAATACCACTCCATCCACTACCACTACCACTACCACTCCATCCACTACCACTACCACTACCACTCCATCCACTACCACTACCACTACCACTCCATCCACTACCACTACCACTACCAATCCATCCACTACCACTACCACTACCACTCCATCCACTACCACTACCACTACCACTCCATCCACTACCACTACCACTCCATCCACTACCACTCCATCCACTACCACTCCATCCACTACCACTACCACTCAATCCACTACCACTCCATCCACTACCACTACCACTCCATCCACTACCACTCCATCCACTACCACTACCACTCCATCCACTACCACTTCATCCACTACCACTACCACTCCATCCACTACCACTACCACTCCATCCACTACCACTACCACTCCATCCACTACCACTACCACTCCATCCACTACCACTACCCCTCCATCCACTACCACTACCACTACCACTCCATCCACTACCACTACCACTCCATCCACTACCACTACCACTACCACTACAACTCCATCCACTACCACTACCACTCTAACTACTACCACTCCATCCACTACCACTACATCCACTACCACTCCATCCACTACCACTACCACTCCATCCACTACCACTCCATCCACTACCACTACCACTACCACTCCATCCACTACCACTCCATCCACTACCACTCCATCCACTACCACTCCATCCACTACCACTCCATCCACTGCCACTACCACTACCACTCCATCCACTACCACTACCACTCCATCCACTACCACTCCATCCACTACCACTACCACTCCATCCACTACCACTACCACTACCACTACCACTCCATCCACTACCACTACCACTCCATCCACTACCACTACCACTACCACTACCACTCCATCCACTACCACTACCACTACCACTCCATCCACTACCACTCCATCCACTACCACTATCACTCCATCCACTACCACTACCACTCCATCCACTACCACTACCACTCCATCCACTACCACTACCACTCCATCCACTACCACTACCACTCCATCCACTACTACTCCATCCACTACCACTCAAACACAGCATGCAGGACTGCCGGGTCTGACTGATTTTTTTCTGTGTGGACCGAATGACATCATTTTATCTGCCTACTTTAGAGGGAGAGGAAGGTCCTTCCAGGAAGTCTTTTTCAGTAGCATACACAAGATGGCAGTGTTATCCCATTACAGCTGGTGCTCTACCTTGTTCTTAAAGCATTACCTCATTTCTGTGGACCAACTACCTCTTCCAGACACTCAGCCGCACACAGTTCATTATTTTGTTCCATGAATGAAAAAAGGAACGTGCTGACTATATCAAATAAAACCAAAAAAAAATAAACATTATTTGTCACATGCTTGGTAAACAACAGGTGTAGACTAACAGTGAGATGCTTACTGACGGGTCCTTTTCCAGCAACACAGATTTTAAAGATAGAATAAAATATACAGTTAAAGGGAAATAATGAATAAAAACACAGTGAATAATGAATAACAACCTTGAATAAAAATAACAGGGCAGAGGTACAGAGTACGAGGTAATAACATGACTATATACAGGCAGAACCAGTACTGAGTCGATGTGCAGGGGTACGAGGTAATAACATGACTATATACAGTCAGAACCAGTACTGAGTCGATGTGCAGGGGTACGAGGTAATAACAGGGCTATATACAGGCAGAACCAGTACTGAGTCGATGTGCAGGGGTATGAGGTAATAACAGGGCTATATACAGGCAGAACCAGTACTGAGTCGATGTGCAGGGGTACGAGGTAATAACATGGCTATATACAGGCAGAACCAGTACTGAGTCGATGTGCAGGGGTACGAGGTAATAACATGGCTATATACAGGCAGAACCAGTACTGAGTCTATGTGCAGGGGTACGAGGTAATAACATGGCTATATACAGGCAGAACCAGTACTGAGTCGATGTGCAGGGGTACGAGGTAATAACATGGCTATATACAGGCAGAACCAGTACTGAGTCGATGTGCAGGGGTACGAGGTAATAACATGGCTATATACAGGCAGAACCAGTACTGAGTCGATGTGCAGGGGTACGAGGTAATAACATGGCTATATACAGGCAGAACCAGTACTGAGTCGATGTGCAGGGGTACGAGATAATAACATGGCTATATGAGGTAATAACATGGCTATATACAGGCAGAACCAGTACTGAGTCGATGTGCAGGGGTACGAGGTAATAACAGGGCTATATACAGGCAGAACCAGTACTGAGTCGATGTGCAGGGGTACGAGGTAATAACAGGGCTATATACAGGCAGAACCAGTACTGAGTCGATGTGCAGGGGTACGAGGTAATAACATGGCTATATGAGGTAATAACATGGCTATATACAGGCAGAACCAGTACTGAGTCGATGTGCAGGGGTACGAGGTAATAACAGGGCTATATACAGGCAGAACCAGTACTGAGTCGATGTGCAGGGGTACGAGGTAATAACATGGCTATATACAGGCAGAACCAGTACTGAGTCGATGTGCAGGGGTACGAGGTAATAACATGGCTATATGAGGTAATAACATGGCTATATACAGGCAGAACCAGTACTGAGTCGATGTGCAGGGGTACGAGGTAATAACAGGGCTATATACAGGCAGAACCAGTACTGAGTCGATGTGCAGGGGTACGAGATAATAACATGGCTATATACAGGCAGAACCAGTACTGAGTCGATGTGCAGGGGTACGAGGTAATAACATGGCTGTATACAGGCAGAACCAGTACTGAGTCGATGTGCAGGGGTACGAGGTAATAACATGGCTATATACAGGCAGAACCAGTACTGAGTCGATGTGCAGGGGTACGAGGTAATAACAGGGCTATATACAGGCAGAACCAGTACTGAGTCGATGTGCAGGGGTACGAGGTAATAACATGGCTATATACAGGCAGAACCAGTACTGAGTCGATGTGCAGGGGTACGAGGTAATAACATGGCTATATACAGGGAATATGAGGTAATAACATGGCTATATACAGGGAATATGAGGTAATAACATGGCTATATACAGGGAATATGAGGTAATAACATGGATATATACAGGGAATATGAGGTAATCACATAGCTATATACAGGGAATACGAGGTAATCACATGGCTATATACAGGGAATACGAGGTAATAACATGGCTATATACAGGGAATATGAGGTAATAACATGGCTATATACAGGGAATATGAGGTAATAACATGGCTATATACAGGGAATATGAGGTAATAACATGGATATATACAGGGAATATGAGGTAATCACATAGCTATATACAGGGAATACGAGGTAATCACATGGCTATATACAGGGAATACGAGGTAATAACATGGCTATATACAGGGAATATGAGGTAATAACATGGCTATATACAGGGAATATGAGGTAATAACATGGCTATATACAGGGAATATGAGGTAATCACATGGCTATATACAGGGGTATGAGGTAATAACATGGCTATATACAGGGAATATGAGGTAATCACATGGCTATATACAGGGGTATGAGGTAATAACATGGCTATATACAGGGAATACGAGGTAATAACATGGCTATATACTGGGAATATGAGGTAATAACATGGCTATATACAGGCAGTACCCGTACTGAGTCGATGTGCAGGAGTACGAGATAATAACATGTTTATATGCAGGGAGTAGCAGTACCAGTATCAGTCGGCGTATGTAGCGTGTGTATGTGTGTGTGTGTATGTGTCAGTGTAACAATGTGTGAGTGTGTGGGTAGAGTCCCGTGTGTGCAGTGTGAGCCAGTGCAAATGGATCAATGCAAGTAGTCTGGTTAGACATTTGATTAGCTAATTAGCAGCCTTTCTTTAGAGGTTTTATGGATTAAGGGTAGAAGCTGTTCAGGGTCCTGTTGGTTCCAGAATTGGTGCACTGGTACTGCTTGCCATGCGGTAGCAGAGATATCAGTCTATGGCAGGGGTGTCAAAGTCAAATGGACGGAGGGCCAAATAAAAAAATCAGCTACAAGACGAGGGCCGGACTGTTCGAATGTTCATTGAAAAATTTTTAAATGACGCATATAGTCTAGTGAACCTAATTGAACCTACTGAAAACCTAACAAATATATTACAATATGATCAGATAAATAAAGCAATATTTTCTTATGGCTCTGTCAGTAATCTTTAATTTTCAACAGACACAAAAGACAAATTTCCTTTATATAAATATCCCCATAACATGAACATTAAATGAAAGAAACCGGTATTCAAGGCACCATCAGTAGACTATATTTTCTATTTTAGCAAAAGTGGGCTAAATTTACTTCAAAGAAAAAACAATAATAGCAATTTTCTATCATCCACTCAACTGAAATATTTTTAAAATATAATTGGATTGAAATACAAAAAAATAAAGTGCAAAAATCTATTAATCAAAAACAACACTTTGTTTAAGGAGAAGTAACATGCAGTGAAAACAAATATTAAATTTTAACTTTTAAACTTGAACTGAGTAAAAACTCTAAATATGTGATTGCACAGTAATGTTCACTTGTTTGAGGTTGAGGGTGATACTTGGTGGTGTCCCATCTTTTCCACAAGTTCATCAATGTTCGGGGTAAGGCTCTGAGCTGAAGAAATCCTCAGAATTGAGTGGAGGTGTTCAGCAGTAAGTCGACTTCTGTGTGATGTTTTGTTCAGGTTCATCAAAGAAAACAGTTGTTCACACAGGTATGTGCTGCCAAACATAGACAACGTTTGAGCAGCCTGGATGCGCAGCTGGGGCATTGTGCCGGGGAGGAAACGGGCGAACTCCGCAGCACCCACTGCCGCATATTTTGCCCTCAGTGCATCATTGCATTGGAGGTCAATCAACTCCATTTGGAGGTTTGGTGGTGAGCTTTCCACGTCAACAGCAAATGGGTTACCGAGCAGTTCCAACCTGCTTTTTTGTGCTTCAAAGTCAGCAAATCGGCGTCGAAAGTCAGCGGCAAGCATACCTATTTTATCAGCCAACTGTGTGCTCGGGAACGCACTGGTAGAGAGCTTCTCTTTCATGGTCTGGCAGCTGGGAAAGTGGCTCAAATTTTCTTTCCGCATCTGCGTCTCCCACAGAGTCAGTTTGGTTTTAAATGCCTTCACTGTACTGTACATATCAGAGATGACACGATCCCGACCCTGCAGCTGCAAGTTTATTGCATTCAGATGACTCGTAATGTCACACAGAAAAGCCATTTCACACAGAAACATTTCGTCTCGGAGTTGTGTTGTGTCTTTCCCTTTGCTGTCCAAGAACAGACAAATCTCCTCACGAAGCTCGAAACATCTTTGAAGCACCTTTCCCTGGCTTAACCATCGCACCTCTGTGTGATAAGGCAAATCACCATGCTCCGTTTCTAACTCCGTCAGAAATGCCTTGAACTGGCGGTGATTCAAACCTTTGGCTCTGATAAAGTTAACTGTGCGCGTGATGATGCTCATTACATGCTCCATTTTCAAGGCTTTACCGCACAACGCTTCCTGGTGTATGATACAATGATAAGCTGTCAGCTCACCTGTCGCGTTTTCCTCTTGCATCTTTTCCCGTATCTTCGCCACCAGTCCGCTCCTGTGTCCACACATCGCAGGTGCTCCGTCGGTTGTCAAACCCACGAGTTTTTCCCAAGGCAGCTCCATCTCATTTACATATCTTGACACCTCTTCATACAAATCATGCCCCGTAGTTGTGCCATGCATAGGACGTAAAGCCAAAAACTCCTCTGTCACGCTTAGGTTGGAGTCCACTCCGCGGATGAAAATTGACAACTGGGCAATGTCAGAAATGTCGGTGCTCTCATCCACAGCCAAGGAATATGCAATAAAATCTTTTCCCTTTTTCACAAGCTGCTCTTTTAGATTGATGGACAACTGGTCTACTCTCTCGGCAATGGTGTTTCTGCTCAGACTCACATTTAAAAAGAGTTGCCTTTTTTCTGGGCAAACTTCGTCACAAACTTTAATCATGCAGTTTTTGATGAAATCCCCCTCCGTAAATGGCCGGGCTGATTTAGCGATCTCTTCTGCCAAAATAAAACTGGCCTTGACAGCAGCCTGGCCTTGTGATTTGGCTTTTTTGAACAGAGCCTGTCGAGATTTGAGGCCTCGTTTTAATTCCTCTGCCTTTTGTAGCCTTTGTTCCATGTCCATATTCTTGTTTTTGTCCGCGTGTTTTGTTTCATAATGTCGTCTCAGATTATACTCTTTCAGTACCGCCACACTTTCTCCACACAGAAGACACACAGGTTTTCCAGCTACCTTCGTGAACATATACTCCGACTCCCACCTTGTTTGAAACCCCCGGTTCTCAGTATCCACCTTCCGTTTTGCCATTTTTGATGGGTATCTGAAAGTTAATTTTACTGTGATGCTGACGACTGCTGTGCCAATAAATATTGAAATGAAGCAGCCTACTGCTCGGTGCGTCACCTTTGCATTGTGGGAAATGTAGTATTGGTGCGTGTAAAAGATCTGCGGGCTGCCGGCTTGCTGCGGGCCGGTTCTAATAATAAATCAAGATCATCCCAGGGGCCGTAAAAAACCTTATTGCGGGCCGGATGTGGCCCGCGGGCCTTGACTCTGACATATGTGGTCTATGGGTTGGGCTGCTGGAGTCTTTGAAAAATGTTTGGGCCTTCCTCTGACACGGCGTAGTATAGAGGTCCTGGATGGCAGGGAACTCGTCCCCAGTGATGTACTTGGCCGTACACACTACCCTCTGTAGCGCCTTTGCGGTCGGATGCCAAGCAGTTTCCATACCAAGCGCTGATGCAGACCAGTCAAGATGCTCTCGATGGTGCAGCTGAGTAAACGTTTTGAAGATCTGAGGGTCCATGACCAAATCGTTTCAGCCTCCTGAGAGGGAAGAGGGCGTTGTCATGCCCTGTTGTTTTGGCCCATGTTAATTCCTTAGTGTTGTGGACACTTTAAACTCTCGAACCGCTCCACTACAACCTCATCGATGTGGATGGGGGGCGGATGGGGGCAGTTGCAGAGGGAGGGAGGTGTTCAGTCCCAGGGTCCTGAGCTTGGTGATGAGCTTATAGGGTACTGTGTTGTTGAACGTTAAGCTGTAGTCAATGAACGGCGTTATTACACATGTATTCCTGGGGTGTCTGGGATGATGGTGTTACTGTAAGTCATGAGCAGCCTTTTAAACACATTTCATGGCTATAGGTGAGTGAGTGCTACGGGGGCATTCTTGGGCACAGGGACTATGGTGGTTTGCTTGAAACAAATTGGTATTGCAGACCCTAGTCAGGGATAGGTTGAAAATGTCAGTGAAGAAACTTGAAATCCAGATGGTCAGCTCTGAGTATGTGTCATGATATTCCACCTGGCCCTGTTTAAAGGTCCTACTCGTGTTGTCTACAGAGAGGGAGATCAACCAGTCGTCCAGAACAGCTGGTGCTCTCGTTCATGGTTCAGTGTTTCTTAACTAGAAGCGAGCATAGAAGGCATTTAGCTCATCTGGTAGGCTAGCGTCTCTGGGCAGCTCGCGGCTGGGTTTCTCTTTGTAATCCCTCATAGTTTTTAAGCCCTGTTACATCAGTCGAGCGTCAGAGCCGGCGTAGTCGAATTCAATCTTCGATCTGTATTGACACTTTGCCTGTTTGAGGGCTTGTCAGAGGTCTTAGCGTCTGGATAGTGTTCCCGCTACTTGAAAGCGGCAGTTTGTAACCCATGGCTTCTGGTTGGGGTAGGTACGTAAGGTCAGGGTGTGGGACCACGTCGTCGATGCACTTATCTATGAAGCCAATGACTGATGTGGTAAACGCCTCAGTATTATCAGATGAGTCCCCGGAACATATTCCAGTCTGTGCTAGCAAAACAGTCCTGTAGCTTAGCAACCGTTTCGTCGGACCACTTCCGTATTTGATTGCGTCACTGGTACTTCCTGTTTGAGTTTTTGCAGGAAGCAGTAGGATAGAATTATGGTCCGATTTGCCAAAGGGAGGGTCTTGTATGTGTTTCTGTGTGTGGAGTAAAGTTGATCTAGAGTTTACACACATGATGCCTGTCACATATTTATTCCTATGTCTTAGCATGGTCATTACTTTATGTCATATAAATACACGTTAGGTATGATTTAGGGCATACCTGTAGTTCAATATGTATGGTACAAAGGAAAGGACCTTGAGGTTTAACCGGGAGCTTGGCCTAAGACAGCGTTTTTTAAATATATTTTTTTAACCTTTATTTAACTAGGCAAGTCAGTTAAGAACAAATTCTTATTTTCAATGACGGCCTAGTAACAGTGGGTTAACTGCCTGTTCAGGGGCAGAACGACAGATTTGTACCTTGTCAGCTCGGGGGTTTGAACTTGAAACCTTCCGGTTACTAGTCCAACACTCTAACCACTAGGCTACCCTGATATGTGATGTGGTTGAAACTCTTCTGTATGACCAAGAGTTAATTATGAAGGACTACAACATCAATAGTGACATGTTTACAATCCCATCTGAATGTTGCTGTAATCTGGTCACAGGACACATTTATACTAGTTGGTAGGAGGAGGCCATAGCTTTTCAGGCCAGTTATATAATGACCAAAAGTATATGGACACCTGCGTAACAGTTTCCACTCTTCTAGGAAGGTTTTCCACTAGATGTTGGAACATTGCTGCGGGGACTTGCTTCCATTCATCCACAAGAGCATTAGTGAGGTCGGGCAATGATGTTAGGCGATTAGTCCTCCTGGCTCGCAGTCGGCGTTCCAATTGTCATTGGCGGTGAGCTCTACACCACTCCAGCTGATGCTTGGCATTGAGCATGGTGATCTTAGGCTTGTGTGCGGCTGCTCAGCCATGGAAACCCATTTCATGAAGCTCCCGACAAACAGTTATTGTGCTGACGTTCCTTCTAGAGGCAGTTTGGAACTGGACAGAGGATTTTTTACACGCTACACGCTTACGAGATCTTCAGTTTCTTGGCAATTTCTCACATGGAATAGCCTTCATTTCTCAGAACAAGAATAGACTGATGAGTTTCAGAAGAAAGGTCTTTGTTTCTGGCCATTTTGAGCCTGTAATCGAACACACAAACGCTGATGCTCCAGATACTCAACTAGTCTAAAGAAGGCCAGTTTAATTGATTATTTAATCAGAACAACAGTTTCCAGCTGTGCTAACATAATTGCAAAAGGGTTTTCTAATGATCAATTAGCCTTTTAAAATGATAAACTTGGATTAGCTAACACAACGTGCCATTGGAACACAGGAGTGATGGTTGCTGATAATGGGCCGCTGTACGCCTATGTAGATATTCCATTTAAAAAATCAGCCGTTTCCAGCTGCAATAGTCATTTACAACATTAACAATATCTACACTGTATTTCCGATCAATATGATGTTATTTTAATGGACCAAAAAATGTGCTTTTCTTACCAAAACAAGGACATTTCTAAGTGACCCCAAACTTTTGAACGGTATGATGACGGTGTGATGGTCTATTATAAATCTAAAAAAGTACTTCTTTTTTTTTGTTGTTGGCAACACTCATTTCTTATAAACTCATCAGTCTTGCTAGGACGCTCCATCTACACTCAGCTAGTCGCCCTGTTGGTGGCCGATACAGTATTACAGTACACCCAATTTACAGGTCAACATGAGAGCTGGACAACAAAATCATTACGGTTTGATTCATATATCAGTTGTTTTTTTTTATATGTCCACAGACCTTAGTTTAGAGTCTGACCAGGTCCTGTAGGTAAACACCTCAAGGATAGATCAATGTCAGCTCACTGGGAAAAGGAAACCCAGACTACCTCCCAAATAGCACCCCCCTTTTCCCCCCTTTTATAGTAGTGCACTATATTTGTTTCCACCGGAGCCACCATAGGGCTCTGGTCAAAAGTAGTGCACTACAAAGGGAATATGGTTCCATTTGGAACACCGGCCCTGTCTGAAGGGGGGAAAAACCCACCAGAGCTTCGGGCCACTGCAGAGAGTCATATCGGGATGTCTAGAGCTCTGGCAGTACGGTTTCAAATAATGAATTCCTTAATGTACGAAAGGAATTACAAAAACGATCCCCAGTGGTCCAGGACTGCCAGGAAGTGTAAAATAATGGAGCAGTTGGTTTCTAGTAGGTTGATATCTTCTCCAAATGTCCTTTTTCCTTTCCATTTGGTGGTCTTGTGACTTTGAGGCCCGGGACTGCAACCCAAACAGAACCCTATTCCCTATGTATAGCGCTCTATGATGTCTCTGGTCAAAAGTAGTGCGCTGAAAAGGGGAATAGAGTGTGATTTGGGACTCAAGTCTGGGTCTGGGAGCCGATGATGGATCTGTGGTGGGACATAATCTAGAGCCGTGTCAAGGAAATGGACCTCGGGAGAATACTCTCCCTCTCCGATCATTTATCGTCACATCCAATCACTGAGGTCGTAGATTAATATCACTGCCCACCTACCTAACGGACCAAATGGAGGTGTGAAAAGTGACACTGTGATAAAACAGGATGGAAGCAGGGTGTAGTGGCGGGAACCGGGTTCCTGAGATTTACCGGGATTTCCCTCCCGTACCCGCTCTCTTTTCCCTGGGAGAAATAATTGCGAGAAACCGTTATTATTTCGCAAATGGAACTGTTAAATTATATGTCGGGAATATATTTTCATATGGCCTTCTCTGCTCTGCTATCTGCATGTTCAATTATCAACGCTCACGGTGTGTGTGTCTGTCTGTCTGTCTGTGTGTGTCTCTGTGTGTCTGTGTGTCTGTGTGTCTGTGTGTCTGTCTGTCTGTCTGTCTGTCTGTCTGTCTGTCTGTCTGTCTGTCTGTGTGTGTCTCTGTCTGTCTGTCTGTCTGTCTGTCTGTCTGTCTGTCTGTCTGTCTGTCTGTCTGTCTGTCTGTCTGTCTGTTTGTGTGTGTGTGTGTCTGTCTGTCTGTCTGTCTGTCTGTCTGTCTGTCTGTCTGTCTGTCTGTCTGTCTGTCTGTCTGTCTGTCTGTCTGTCTGTCTGTCTGTCTGTCTGTCTGTCTGTCTGTGTGTGTGTGTGTGTGTGTGTGTGTTGTAGTTATAAACCACAGGATGTATGGGTGCTGAAATTAAAACACAAAAGAATCATTTTCTGAAGACGTTGTTGAAAAAGAAGGTGAGAACTGGGTGTCTTTTACTGAACTAGAATTGAACAGGCAAATTTGATGTTTTTTCTGTCTTAAATAAAAGTAGTAAGTGAAAAGAATAACGTCTGGACTTGTTAATTTAATGTTATTATATAGTCCCAGTTTGCGTAGGCAGAAGGCTCACGTTTCATCATTTTATGATGTAACTAAATATTCCCCCTGATAACCAGGTGTACAGAGAGAGAGAAACCAGCCACAACCTTCCCAAATCCCCCTGATAACCAGGTGTACAGAGAGAGAGAAACCAGCCACAACCTTCCCAAATCCCCCTGATAACCAGGTGTACAGAGAGAGAGAAACCAGCCACAACCTTCCCAAATCCCCCTGATAACCAGGTGTACAGAGAGAGAAACCAGCCACAACCTTCCCAAATCCCCCTGATAACCAGGTGTACAGAGAGAGAAACCAGCCACAACCTTCCCAAATCCCCCTGATAACCAGGTGTACAGAGAGAGAAACCAGCCACAACCTTCCCAAATTCCCCTGATAACCAGGTGTACAGAGAGAGAGAAACCAGCCACAACCTTCCCAAATCCCCCTGATAACCAGGTGTACAGAGAGAGAAACCAGCCACAACCTTCCCAAATTCCCCTGATAACCAGGTGTACAGAGAGAGAGAAACCAGCCACAACCTTCCCAAATTCCCCTGATAACCAGGTGCTACTGTCATTGGTGTTACTGTCATTAGTGATTCTGTCATTAGTGATGCTGTCATGGGTAATGCTGTCATTGGTGATGCTGTCATTAGTGATGCTGTCAAGCAGAATATGAAAGCAGTCATATGGATTCACAGGGTCAGGACCATGAGGTTGGTCAATCACGAACGCTACAACTATTAGCTGACAACAAATAAATGAGTTAGGCTGTAAACATATTAGCTCCTCAGCCTAACCCTCTGATGTGTAGCATGTCAGTGTGTTAGGGCCAGACACAACAGACAGAACAGATTGTCCCTCGCTCCGACACACACGACAAATAGTAACACGCCCACCAGGCCAGCCAGAAAAGGCATTGGGTTATTTCAAAGATGAATGTGGCTCCCAGCTTTTAGGCACACACAACACAAGTCCAGTGAAAGGGAACATTGCATCATTTGATGGGGCATTTCAAATGTCCCTTGGGAAATAGCTGCCTGGAGCTAAATGAAATATATATGGTAGTCATAGTGGGTTTTTGGATGGAGCCCACAACTCACTGTGCTGTGCCACTGGTGCTGCTCTCCCAGACAGTTGTCCTTGAAGATGTGGTTTAACTTGTCTGTAGTGGTGACATTTAGTCCTGTCTCAGTCCTGTCTATTATATCTAGTTCTAGGAATCTACAACCCTGTGTTTACTCCTGACTATTATATCTAGTTCTATGAATCTAAAACCCTATGTTTAGTCCTGTCTATATTTCTAGTTCTAGGAATCTAAAACCCTATGTTTAGTCCTGTCTATATATCTAGTTCTAGGAATCTAGAAGCCTATGTTTAGTCCTGTCTCGGTTCTAGGAATCTAGAAGCCTGTTTATTCCTGTCTATTATATCTAGTTCTAGGAATCTAAAACCCTGTTTATTCCTGTCTATTATATCTAGTTCTAGGAATCTAGAAGCCTGTTTATTCCTGTCTATTATATCTAGTTCTAGGAATCTAAAACCCTGTTTAGTCCTGTCTATTATATCTAGTTCTAGGAATCTAGAACCCTATGTTTAGTCCTGTCTATTATATCTAGTTCTAGGAATCGAGAACCCTGTTTACTCCTGTCTATTATATCTAGTTCTAGGAATCTAGAACCCTTGAGGACTGACTGTTTTTGAGTAGCACTGCATACTCACAACGAGGCTTGAGCGAATCAGAGATTATTTTGATAAACAGTGTGATAATATACTGTATCTCTAAATGAACTGCAGTTACAACATAGTCAGACAATAGACAGTTACAACACAGTCAGACAATAGACAGCTACAACACAGTCAGACAATAGACAGCTATACCACAGTCAGACAACAGACAATTACAACAGTCAGACAACAGACAGTTACAACAGTCAGACATCAGACAGTTACAACAGTCAGACAATAGACAGTTACAACACAGTCAGACAACAGACAGTTACAACACAGTCAGACAACAGACAGTTACAACACAGTCAGACTGTTACAACACAGTCAGACAACAGACAGTTACAACAGTCAGACAACAGAGTTACAACAGTCAGACAATAGACAGTTACAACACAGTCAGACAATAGACAGTTACAACATAGTCAGACAATAGACAGTTACAACACAGTCAGACAATAGACAGTTACAACACAGTCAGACAATAGACAGTTACAACACAGTCAGACAATAGACAGTTACAACATAGTCAGACAATAGACAGTTACAACACAGTCAGACAATAGACAGTTACAACACAGTCAGACAATAGACCGTTACAACACAGTCAGACAACAGACAGTTACAACACAGTCAGACAATAGACAGTTGCAACATAGAAGACAATAGACAGTTATAACACAGTCAGACAACAGACAGTTACAACAGTCAGACAACAGACAGTTACAACAGTCAGACATCAGACAGTTACAACACAGTCAGACAACAGACAGTTACAACACAGTCAGACTGTTACAACACAGTCAGACAACAGACAGTTACAACAGTCAGACAATAGACAGTTACAACACAGTCAGACAATAGACAGTTACAACACAGTCAGACAACAGACAGTTACAACACAGTCAGACTGTTACAACACAGTCAGACAACAGACAGTTACAACAGTCAGACAATAGACAGTTACAACACAGTCAGACAATAGACAGTTACAACACAGTCAGACAACAGACAGTTACAACACAGTCAGACTGTTACAACACAGTCAGACAACAGACAGTTACAACAGTCAGACAATAGACAGTTACAACACAGTCAGACAATAGACAGTTACAACACAGTCAGACAATAGACAGTTACAACACAGTCAGACAATAGACAGTTACAACACAGTCAGACAATAGACCGTTACAACACAGTCAGACAACAGACAGTTACAACACAGTCAGACAATAGACAGTTGCAACATAGAAGACAATAGACAGTTACAACACAGTCAGACAACAGACAGTTACAACAGTCAGACAACAGACAGTTACAACAGTCAGACATCAGACAGTTACAACACAGTCAGACAACAGACAGTTACAACACAGTCAGACTGTTACAACACAGTCAGACAACAGACAGTTACAACAGTCAGACAATAGACAGTTACAACACAGTCAGACAATAGACAGTTACAACACAGTCAGACAATAGACAGTTACAACACAGAAGACCATAGTAATTTAATATACAGTGCCTTGCGAAAGTATTCGGCCCCCTTGAACTTTGCGACCTTTTGCCACATTTCAGGCTTCAAACATAAAGATATAAAACCGTATTTTTTTGTGAAGAATCAACAACAAGTGGGACACAATCATGAAGTGAAACAACATTTATTGGATATTTCAAACTTTTTGAACAAATCAAAAACTGAAAAATTGTCCGTGCAAAATTATTCAGCCACCTTACTTTCAGTGCAGCAAACTCTCTCCAGAAGTTCAGTGAGGATCTCTTAATGATCCAATGTTGACCTAAATGACTAATGATGATAAATACAATCCACCTGTGTGTAATCAAGTCTCCGTATAAATGCACCTGCACTGTGATAGTCTCAGAGGTCCGTTGAAAGCGCAGAGAGCATCATGAAGAACAAGGAACACACCAGGCAGGTCCGAGATACTGTTGTGAAGAAGTTTAAAGCCAGATTTGGATACAAAAAGATTTCCCAAGCTTTAAACATCCCAAGGAGCACTGTGCAAGCGATAATATTGAAATGGAAGGAGTATCAGACCACTGCAAATCTACCAAGACCTGGCCGTCCCTCTAAACTTTCAGCTCATACAAGGAGAAGACTGATCAGAGATGCAGCCAAGAGGCCCATGATCACTCTGGATGAACTGCAGAGATCTACAGCTGAGGTGGGAGACTCTGTCCATAGGACAACAATCAGTCGTATATTGCACAAATCTGGCCTTTATGGAAGAGTGGCAAGAAGAAAGCCATTTCTTAAAGATATCCATAAAAAGTGTTGTTTAAAGTTTGCCACAAGCCACCTGGGAGACACACCAAACATGTGGAAGAAGGTGCTCTAGTCAGATGAAACCAAAATTGAACTTTTTGGCAACTATGCAAAACGTTATGTTTGGCGTAAAAGCAACACAGCTGAACACACCATCCCCACTGTCAAACATGGTGGTGGCAGCATCATGGTTTGGGCCTGCTTTTCTTCAGCAGGGACAGGGAAGATGGTTAAAATTGATGGGAAGATGGATGGAGCCAAATACAGGACCATTCTGGAAGAAAACCTGATGGAGTCTGCAAAAGACCTGAGACTGGGACGGAGATTTGTCTTCCAACAAGACAATGATCCAAAACATAAAGCAAAATCTACAATGGAATGGTTCAAAAATAAACATATCCAGGTGTTAGAATGGCCAAGTCAAAGTCCAGACCTGAATCCAATCGAGAATCTGTGGAAAGAACTGAAAACTGCTGTTCACAAATGCTCTCCATCCAACCTCACTGAGCTCGAGCTGTTTTGCAAGGAGGAATGGGAAAACATTTCAGTCTCTCGATGTGCAAAACTGATAGAGACATACCCCAAGCGACTTACAGCTGTAATCGCAGCAAAAGGTGGCGCTACAAAGTATTAACTTAAGGGGGCTGAATAATTTTGCACGCCAAATTTTTCAGTTTTTGATTTGTTAAAAAAGTTTGAAATATCCAATAAATGTCGTTCCACTTCATGATTGAGTCCCACTTGTTGTTGATTCTTCACAAAAAAATACAGTTTTATATCTTTATGTTTGAAGCCTGAAATGTGGCAAAAGGTCGCAAAGTTCAAGGGGGCCGAATACTTTCGCAAGTCACTGTAATTAAATCCAAACCATGGAATTTCTTAAGTTGGTTTTTCGCCCTTGCTCAATTGAGTTCAATCTCAGGGTTAACAAAATCTATTCACAATAACACACAGTAGGCACATTTCAAATGGATTTACACATCTTTATTTCAGATGAAAGTATGAATACAGAGATTTGTAGTGGTTTGTAGTGCCTTGTTTACCTTGTTGAAATTCACCCAAATCAATATGTTTTTTTTTTTTTAATAAATGAGTTATGGCTGAATAGGACACAAAGGCCTTTTCATAAAGTCAATGTCAAAGTTTATAGAATTGTGCTATTTGTTGGGTTTTGCGTTATGTAACCGAAGAGAGCTGTGAGTTTAAGATCTCAAATACATTGAATTGTTGGTTTGTACCACAGAAATAATGTGTTGGTGAGTATGTTCACATGTTTCTCTGTGTGCCCACGTTCATGAAGCCTTCTAAAACCTCACACATATCGTCATCCATTTGGTGAATAAGTTCACAGTATTTAATGTAAGGGTAGAATTAAATACGTTTCAGGATTCGGGAAAAGCTCACATTGAAGAAATCCATAGAATTGTCTCCTTAGAAAATACAAGGATGGTCAGACTATGCAGCTGCCTAAAGCAACAACAGCAAAAAAACAAACATAAAAACCTCTTTTCTCTTATTGAGCGGTTTGAATAATAACAGCATGGTGTAGTATGGCTGCTGATGACATTTCCATTTGGCTTGTCAGAAATTACAAAGCCCACATTTACAGGGAAGCATCTGTTGAAGTCCTCCCAGGAGCCCCAAGTGGCTCAGAAATCCTACGTTATAGTGAGGTGTCAGAATCTTTAACAGACTGACTCTTTATCCTCCTTCCTGAGCTGTTTTCCCTTTTCATTCCTAGAAGACTTTCTCTGGATGTGTGCCCCTAAAACGGCAGACTATTTGGCACCCACTCCCTTATTAAGCTCACTACTTTTGACCCTGGCCTCCTCTGGGCGTGCACTACATAGGACACCCGGGTGCCATTTGGGATGCGGAATCAGGTCTCCGTGACCTTTAACCCTGGCTCACCTGCTCCTCACCAGGAATAATGGTGCCTTGTTTCTATTCTGAGGGGGAGAAGGAGTCTTGGACTTGACAGAGCCGGTATCTGGGGTGCTGACCGTTCCCTTTCTTCCTGGTGTTCCATAAAGAAAGAAAAACCCCCGAATTGAAATATTCCTTCAATGAAATCTCTAGTCTCTAACAGAGTAACTCTTCCTAGGTTCTGGCCTTTCTAGGGAGTTTTTCCCTAGCCACCGTGCTTCTACACCTGCATTGCTTGCTGTTTGGGGGTTTTAGGCTGGGTTTCTGTACAGCACTTTGAGACATCAGCTGATGTACGAAGGGCTTTATAAATACATTTGATTTGATTTGATTTGTGCGTGACAGCGTACATATTTAAGACCCGGTGCAGTGTATGTGTGATGTGTTCAACTGTACAGAAGGCTATGTTGGGTATATTCGGGGGGAGAAAGCATATTTGTTGACTTGTTTGTTCTGAAAATAAGAAAAAAAAAACGTGATTCAAGTGTTTGAATATCAATAAGAGCCATTTATGAAATAAAAGCATGACAGTGGAAATTATGAATTGTATTATCTTCCACAATGTATTCGCCACAGATGTTCTGCAATATTATTTTCCTTTGACTGATGTTTCTGCCGAAGTACATCAATTATGTTATGTTATGGCTGAATGTGTCTGAAACACACTCCTCTTTGAGTCAGTCTCTAGTATTCAGTCTGAAACACACTCCTCTTTGAGTCAGTCTCTAGTGTTCAGTCTGAAACACACTCCTCTCTGAGTCAGTCTCTAGTGTTCAGTCTGAAACACACTCCTCTTTGAGTCAGTCTCTAGTGTTCAGTCTGAAACACACTCCTCTCTGAGTCAGTCTCTAGTGTTCAGTCTGATACACACTCCTCTTTGAGTCAGTCTCTAGTGTTCAGTCTGAAACACACTCCTCTTTGAGTCAGTCTCTAGTGTTCAGTCTGAAACACACTCCTCTCTGAGTCAGTCTCTAGTGTTCAGTCTGAAACACACTCCTCTCTGAGTCAGTCTCTAGTGTTCAGTCTGATACACACTCCTCTTTGAGTCAGTCTCTAGTGTTCAGTCTGAAACACACTCCTCTTTGAGTCAGTCTCTAGTGTTCAGTCTGAAACACACTCCTCTTTGAGTCAGTCTCTTGTGTTCAGTCTGAAACACACTCCTCTTTGAGTCAGTCTCTAGTGTTCAGTCTGAAACACACTCCTCTCTGAGTCAGTCTCTAGTGTTCAGTCTGAAACACACTCCTCTTTGAGTCAGTCTCTAGTGTTCAGTCTGAAACACACTCCTCTCTGAGTCAGTCTCTAGTGTTCAGTCTGAAACACACTCCTCTTTGAGTCAGTCTCTAGTGTTCAGTCTGAAACACACTCCTCTCTGAGTCAGTCTCTAGTGTTCAGTCTGATACACACTCCTCTTTGAGTCAGTCTCTAGTGTTCAGTCTGAAACACACTCCTCTTTGAGTCAGTCTCTAGTGTTCAGTCTGAAACACACTCCTCTCTGAGTCAGTCTCTAGTGTTCAGTCTGAAACACACTCCTCTCTGAGTCAGTCTCTAGTGTTCAGTCTGATACACACTCCTCTTTGAGTCAGTCTCTAGTGTTCAGTCTGAAACACACTCCTCTTTGAGTCAGTCTCTAGTGTTCAGTCTGAAACACACTCCTCTCTGAGTCAGTCTCTAGTGTTCAGTCTGAAACACACTCCTCTCTGAGTCAGTCTCTAGTGTTCAGTCTGATACACACTCCTCTTTGAGTCAGTCTCTAGTGTTCAGTCTGAAACACACTCCTCTTTGAGTCAGTCTCTAGTGTTCAGTCTGAAACACACTCCTCTTTGAGTCAGTCTCTAGTGTTAGGTCTGGTGTGTTAATGAGCAGCATCTGAGTAATAAGGGATCAAGCTCAGGCGATTCTCTCTCTTTCTCTCTCTCTTCATCTATCTCTCTTTCTCACTTTCTCTGTGCTTCTCCCTCTCTTTCTCTCTCTAATTGTTGTATGTACCATAATTGTAGTATGTACCATAATTGTTGTATAGACACCATGTATGTAGTATTTACCATAATTGTAGTATGTACCATAATTGTTGTATAGACACCATGTATGTAGTATGTACCATAATTGTAGTATGTACCATAATTGTTGTATAGACACCATGTATGTAGTATTTACCATAATTGCAGTATGTACCATAATTGTAGTATTTACCATAATTACAGTATGTACCATAATTGTTGTATAGACACCATGTATGTAGTATTTATCATAATTGCAGTATGTACCATAATTGTTGTATAGACACCATGTATGTAGTATTTACCATAATTGCAGTATGTACCATAATTGTAGTATTTACCATAATTACAGTATGTACCATAATTGTTGTATAGACACCATGTATGTAGTATTTACCATAATTGCAGTATGTACCATAATTGTAGTATTTACCATAATTGTAGTATGTACCATAATTGTAGTATGTACCATAATTGTAGTATGTACCATAATTGTGGTATTTACCATAATTGTAGTATGTACCATAATTGTAGTATTTACCATAATTGCAGTATGTACCATAATTGTAGTATTTACCATAATTGTTGTATGTACCATGACGGGCCAATAGAGGGATTGCAGAGGGCTGTGGAGTGGTTATCAGGTCTACAGGAAGGAAGGCAGCTGGCAGCTGTATGTTTCTATACTCTCTCTCAATTCAATTCAATTCAATTCAGTTCAATTCAAGGGCTTTATTGGCTTGTGTTAACATTGCCAAAGCAATAACAGTAAACGTTACACATACAGAAGTTTCAAAACAATAAAGACATTACAAATGTCATATTATATATTTACAGTGTTTTAACAATGTACAAATGGTTAAAGGACACAAGATAAAATAAATAAGCATAAATATGGGTTGTATTTACATTGGTTGCCCTTTTCTCTCTCTCTCTCTCTGTGTGTCGGGTTAATGCCTTGTTCCACAGCCTCATCTCAGCACAGGGGTCCTGACAGGGGGTGGGAAGTATAGTGTAGGGGCTTCAAGATAATTGCTCTACAGTATATCTTCCTAGCCTAAGTGTGTGTCTCTCTCTCTCTCTCTCTCTCTTAACACCTTGCCTCTCATTCAGACAATCCCCCCCCCCCCCCCCCCCTCATCTAACTGAGAATGGCCTCCTTGTGTTGGAACCGGTGTCACTCAGTCTCTGGAGCACTTAAGCCCAATTTGTGCTCCGTCCTCAGAGCGAAACATGAATGCAAAAATGTGGGCACTCATTTCAGCTGACAGCTGACTGGATAGTAGCGGCCAGCTTCTCCATTTTGGGAGGCGGCTTGGAATGGAGGAGGGTGGGCAGCAGGAGAGAGACAGGGGGAGAGAGAGAGAGACTGGAGGACGCTGAGACAAAGAGAGACTGGAGGACGCTGAGACAAAGAGAGACTGGAGGACGCTGAGACAAAGAGAGACTGGAGGACACAGAGACAAAGAGAGACTGGAGGACACAGAGAGAGACACTGAGACAGAGAGACTGGAGAACAGTGAGAGAGAGACACTGAGACAAAGTGAGACTGGAGGACACTGAGAGAGAGAGACACTGAGACAAAGAGAGACACTGGAGGACACTGAGACACTGAGAGACACTGGAGGAGACTGAGACAAAGAGAGACACTGGAGGACACTGAGACAAAGAGAGACACTGGAGGAGACTGGGACAAAGAGAGACACTGGAGGACACTGAGACAAAGAGAGACACTGGAGGACACTGAGACAAAGAGAGACACTGGAGGACACTGCGACAAATAGAGACACTGGAGGACACTGCGACACTCAGAGAGACACTGGAGGACACTAAGACACACTGGAGGACACTGAGACACTGAGAGAGACACTGGAGGACACTGAGACACTCAGAGAGACACTGGAGGACACTGAGACAAAGAGAGACACTGGAAGGCCTGTGAATGAGCTTGGTATCTGCTGGGGAGAGATGGGCTGGTTGGAGGAAGGAGAGGATGGATGGATGGGAGAAGAGGAGAGAGGAGAGGAGGGGAGAGGAGAGGCTGTTTGGAGGAGGGAGAGGATAGATGCATTGGAGGGAGGGAAAGAGGTAAGGAGATGAGGAGGGTGGCTGTCTGGCTGAAGGATAGAAAGGATGGATGGATAGATAGATGGCAGGAAGAAAGGAGAGAGGAGGAGAGGAATGGGGACTAGGTTTGATAGCAGGTGCCAAATCAATTGGTGGTAATCCGGTTTGTCATGGCAGACATGCCGAGGAGACTTCAGGGGCACCTGAAGCCCGCTGACTGCAATGTCACACGTGAAAGTAACTATATTTACAATCTCTGTAAAATGGGCGAAAATGTCTCTCTGTAACATTTGTAAATATAAAAACTACATACTGTACCTTTTATCACTTCACATTGTGAACCCTTTGGGACTGCTTTGTCAGCAAGATGAGTACAGGAAAATGATGAGTTTGGGAAACTGATGGGTACAGGAAACGGTGATGTAGTCCATTATGATGAGTAGAGGAAACGGTGATGTAGTCCATTATGATGAGTACAGGAAACGGTGATGTAGTCCATTATGATGAGTACAGGAAACGGTGATGTAGTCCATTATGATGAGTAGAGGAAACGGTGATGTAGTCCATTATGATGAGTAGAGGAAACGGTGATGTAGTCCATTATGATGAGTAGAGGAAACGGTGATGTAGTCCATTATGATGAGTAGAGGAAACGATGATGTAGTCCATTATGATGAGTAGAGGAAACGGTGATGTAGTCCATTATGATGAGTATAGGAAACGGTGATGTAGTCCATTATGATGAGTAGAGGAAACGGTGATGTAGTCCATTATGATGAGTAGAGGAAACGGTGATGTAGTCCATTATGATGAGTATAGGAAACTGTGACTTAGGCCTATATGCAGGTAAAATACAATTCACTCTAATGATATAGAAATATATATTTCTATTCCAAACAAATATACACTCTTAAGTCATTGAAATAAACGTGAATCCCCACTTTGTAGCCATGATCGTCTTCATACTGCACAATGAGCCGCTAATGTAGAGCTGGTACGTTGCCATGGTGAATCACTCAGCCATAATTGACTACATTTACTTTCTCCTCTGAGGCCTAAAAGAAGAAATTCTCTGAGGTCCACTAAATGGAGCTGACTGTTATTTTTGATTAGTGGACGCTCATTTTTTTTTCGCAAACAATTTTTTACAATTTTTCTTCCTGAGCAGACAGATGGTATTAGATTAGGGCCCTAAACCGAGGTGGGCCTGGAGCAAATGGTCCAGTTTGAAGGGCAAATGCCCTTCTGGATTTATCAAGTTAGGCTCAGAGAGCTCAGAGGACAGTAATGACCTTAAGATACCCTCCTAAGGACAGCTTCTGCCGTCGTTACACACTACAGCTCCAGCCAGGGATTTTTTTTTTTTACACAGCCCTATTCAACTGGCTTGAACTCAATCGGAGAAAGATTGTTTTTGCTTTACAAAATAATCATAATGTCTGGATATATTAAATGTTATTTACAGGAGATGTCTGTTTTATTCCAGTGTTGCATTGTCTGTGCTGTTTGTTGTATAGTTTTTAAAAAAAAATGGCTTCAAAATCTGATATGAAATATCTGATTTCATATCCACCAAAATGTGTATTTTATTTACAATTATTAATAGCTCTTTCTAAAAAAAAAAAAAGTTATTTCTAATAAAATATGAACTGACATTAAATGTAATGGATGCATTAAGACCATGTTTAATACATAGTGTTGGTGTTTCTCCAGGCTGTTTGATGACTATCCTCAGAGGAGACGCCTCACACTGAAGGTAGACTCCTCTCGTATCCCAATTAGCACCCTGTTCCCTGTATAGGGCTCTGGTCAAAAGTAGTGTGCTGAGTAGGGAATAGGGTGGCATTTGCTACAGACTAACAGACTCGGAGCTCAGACAAAGATGTACTGTTCCACTGCAGGTAATCAATCACAGCTGTTAAAAAGGTAGAGTACACTGGAAACACACACAACTCTAAGGACTTCAGACCCTCACGTAAATGTACAGGCAGCGTAACTCAAAGGTATTACACTGTCTTACTGCAGGATGTGGTGGTGAGGTTTGATTTGAAGCTCAGGTGATTCTTATAGGCAGGCATACATTCTAGGAGAAAGGATAGATTCACAAAAATCAACTATCCTTAAAAAGGTATTTTAAGGAAGAATGGAATTATGGAACCCTGGGAAGATATGGAAGAATGGAACCCTGGTAAGATATGGAAGAATGGAACCCTGGTAAGATATGGAAGAATGGAACCCTGGTAAGATATGGAAGAATGGAACCCTGGTAAGATATGGAAGAATGGAACCCTTGTAAGATATGAAAGAATGGAACTCTTGTAAGATGTGGAAGAACGGAACCCTGGTAATATATGGAAGAACGGAACCCTGGTAATATATGGAAGAACGGAACCCTGGTAATATATGGAAGAACGGAACCCTGGTAAGATATGGAAGAACGGAACCCTGGTAAGATATGGGAGAATGGAACCCTGGTACAGTATGGAACCCTGGTACAGTATGGAACCCGGGTACAGTATGGAACCCGGGTACAGTATGGAACCCTGATACAGTATGGAACCCTGATACAGTATGGAACCCTGATACAGTATGGAACTCTGATACAGTATGGAACCCTGGTACAGTATGGAACTCTGGTACAGTATGGAACCCTGGTACAGTATGGAACCCTGGTACAGTATGGAACCCTGGTACAGTATGGAAGTATGGAACTCGTAGTACTGCACTTCTAGTTCCATCAGCATGTAGAAGTACTGTATAGATAGTGTGTTATGAATTGTCAGGCCATTCATACATGCCACATGAAATAAACTCATTCACAAACCATATAGGAGTGAGTCAGCTTTGATCTATGGGTGGTTGTACTATCGTAGACAGCCCTTATTATTTTACCCCTTGATAGATGTGTACGTGCAAATGTTATCATGCATGTCAGCCTCGCACGCACGTACACACACTTACATGCACGCGCACACACACACACACTTGTTTCATCCTCTCTCCGTGTGACAGGGGGACAGAATCAATTTACCACACACCGTGCCTGGCCTAGATCAATACAACCGTATGCATGTCAGAAATTGAAAGCCATAGACTGAAGACAAGTCATTCATTCAAGCTCAGTAACGTGACATCTACCCTCCTCTCGTTTCAACAGGAAAGGCCTTCATTTCTATGTGATAGTCTCTTCAAGGTAATTCTATTCCGATAGGATATGGTAAACTCCCATTGCTTTCTGCTGGTGTCCGCCCCTTCATGCAGCAAAGATCAGTCGACAGTGGTCACTACAGGCCTACTCTTGGCAGGTAGAGGTGTAAAATTAAAGCCAGATCTCAGTTGATCATCTCCTTCCTGTGATTGTAAAAAAGGAAGTTGTTGGATAAGTTCAGCTCTGTCTTTTTCTACCCTATAAGAGGTAATTATGAGTGCTGGGATCACACTGTGATCACACCCTCATTAGGTCACTCCTGTCTGAGACCCTGGAGGTTACTGTGACATCACCGTATGTCGGCGCAGCAGGTGAAGTTCCTTCCTGTATGTCTCTTCCCGTTCCTTCCTGTATGTCGCTCCTCGTTCCTTCCTGTATGTCTCTTCTCGTTCCTTCCTGTATGTCTCTCCTCGTTCCTTCCTGTATGTCTCTTCTCGTTCCTTCCTGTATGTCTCTTCTCGTTCCTTCCTGCATGTCTCTTCTCGTTCCTTCCTGTATGTCTCTTCTCGTTCCTTCCTGTATCTCTTCTCGTTCCTTCCTGTATGTCTCTCCTCGTTCCTTCCTGTATGTCTCTTCTCGTTCCTTCCTGTATGTCTCTTCTCGTTCCTTCCTGCATGTCTCTTCTCGTTCCTTCCTGTATGTCTCTTCTCGTTCCTTCCTGTATGTCTCTTCTCGTTCCTTCCTGCATGTCTCTTCTCGTTCCTTCCTGCATGTCTCTTCTCGTTCCTTCCTGTATGTCTCTTCCCGTTCCTTCCTGTATGTCTCTTCTCGTTCCTTCCTGTATGTCTCTTCTCGTTCCTTCCTGCATGTCTCTTCTCGTTCCTTCCTGTATGTCTCTTCTCGTTCCTTCCTGTATGTCTCTTCTCGTTCCTTCCTCTAAGTCTCTTCTCGTTCCTTCCTGTATGTCTCTTCTCGTTCCTTCCTGTATGTCTCTTCTCGTTCCTTCCTGTATGTCTCTTCTCGTTCCTTCCTGTATGTCTCTTCTCATTCCTTCCTGTATGTCTCTCCTCGTTCCTTCCTGTATGTCTCTTCTCGTTCCTTCCTGTATGTCTCTTCTCGTTCCTTCCTGTATGTCTCTTCTCATTCCTTCCTGTATGTCTCTCCTCGTTCCTTCCTGTATGTCTCTTCTCATTCCTTCCTGTATGTCTCTCCTCGTTCCTTCCTGTATGTCTCTTCTCGTTCCTTCCTGTATGTCTCTTCTCATTCCTTCCTGTATGTCTCTCCTCGTTCCTTCCTGGAAAACAGGCCTTAAGTTCCTTTGGAAATTAAAAGGTATGAAGTTTAATTTCTAGATAGATTCGGCCAGCAGCTGTTCATCACTACATATCTATGATTTGTGTGGTGGGTTACCTCTCTCTCTCTTGCACTCTCTCTCTCGACTTCAATTCAATTTAAGGGCTTTATTGGCATGGGAAACATATGTTAACATTGCCAAAGCATGTGAAGTAGATAAACAAAAGTGAAATAAATTCTCTCTCCCATTATCACGCTCTCTCTCTGACTCACTTTCACCCTCTCTATCTCTCCCCCTATCTCTCTCTCTCTCCCTTTCACCCTCTCTGTCTCCCCCCCTCTCCCCTCCCCTCTCTATCTCTCTGGCTCCTTTCCCTGTATCCAGTATGAATAAGAATATTCCTTGGTGCTTGACGAACACAGCCAGGATCCTCATGGATGGATATCTACAAGCGTAGGATCCAGATTGTGCAGGAAAAAGTAATCTGAGGGGGAGGCTTACAGACTGAGGTGATGAGGAGGCTTACAGACCGAGGTGATGAGGAGGCTTACAGACCGAGGTGATGGGGAGGCTTACAGACCGAGGTGATGAGGAGGCTTACAGACCGTGGTGATGGGGAGGTTTACAGACCGAGGTGATGGGGGAGGCTTACAGACCGAGGTGATGGGGAGGCTTACAGACCAAGGTGATGGGGAGGTTTACAGACCGAGGTGATGGGGGAGGCTTACAGACCGAGGTGATGGGGAGGCTTACAGACCGAGGTGATGAGGAGGTTTACAGACCGAGGTGATGGGGAGGCTTACAGACCGAGGTGATGGGGAGGCTTACAGACCGAGGTGATGAGGAGGCTTACAGACCGAGGTGATGAGGAGGCTTACAGACCGAGGTGATGAGGAGGCTTACAGACCGAGGTGATGGGGAGGCTTACAGACCGAGGTGATGAGGAGGCTTACAGACCGAGGTGATGGGGTGAGGTGATGGGGAGGCTTGCAGACCGAGGTGATGAGGAGGCTTACAGACCGAGGTGATGGGGTGAGGTGATGGGGAGGCTTACAGACCGAGGTGATGGGGAGGCTTATGATGGGGAGGTAATGGACAGGTGATGGAGTGTTGATGGGGTATTGAGGGGAAATCTTTGGGATGATTTGCTGCAACATTACACTGGAGGAAAACTTGAATCTTGATGAATTACCCCAGTTCATCTAGAAAACGCCTGATTAAGAAGCAATCCTCCTCCTTCTACTTGAAGCAATCCAACAGAGGAATGTGTTCAGCTTACACAATACATTTAGAAG
This sequence comes from Oncorhynchus mykiss, assembly GCF_057628025.1. Taxonomy (NCBI): domain Eukaryota; kingdom Metazoa; phylum Chordata; class Actinopteri; order Salmoniformes; family Salmonidae; genus Oncorhynchus; species Oncorhynchus mykiss. The sequence continues at coordinate 3,106,894 of NC_143023.1, forward strand.
TATCTGTGCGTCACTTGAGTGGGTTGATTCACTGATGTGATCTTCCTGGCTGGGTTGGCGCCCCCCCCCCTATACTTGGCCTTGACTTAGGATGGTAGGTTGGTGGTTGAAGATATCCCTCTATTGGGGTGGGGGCTGTGCTTTGGCAAAGTGGGTGGGGTTATATCCTTCCTGTTTGGCCCTGTCCGGGGGTATCATCGGATACCACAGTGTCTCCTGACCCCTCCCGTCTCGGCCTCCTGTCTCAGCCTCCAGTATTTATGCTGCAGTAGTTTATGTGTCGGGGGGCTAGGGTCAGTTTGTTATATCTGGAGTACTTCTCCTGTCTTATCCGGTGTCCTGTGTGAATTTAAGTATGCTCTCTCTAATTCTCTCTTTCTTTCTCTCTCTCGGAGGACCTGAGCCCTAGGACCATGCCAGGACTACCTGGCATGATGACTCCTTGCTGTCCCCAGTCCACCTGGCCGTGCTGCTGCTCCAGTTTCAACTGTTCTGCCTGTGATTATTGTTATTTGACCATGCTGGTCATTTATGAACATTTGAACATCTTGGCCATGTTCTGTTATAATCTCCACCCGGCACAGCCAGAAGAGGACTGGCCACCCCTCATAGCCTGGTTCTAGGTTTCTTCCTAGGTTTTGGCCTTTCTAGGGAGTTTTTCCTAGCCACCGTGCTTCTACACCTGCATTGCTTGCTGTTTGGGGTTTTAGGCTGGGTTTCTGTACAGCACTTTGAGATATCAGCTGATGTACGAAGGGCTATATAAATACATTTGATTTGATTTGATCCATTAGATTGACTGAGGTGACAGATTGAGAAGTGTACTGATTGACCGAGGTGGTAGATTGAGAAGTGTACTGATTGACCGAGGTGATAGTTTGAGAAGTGTAGTTATTGACTGAGGTGATAGATTGAGAAGTGTAGTTATTGCCTGAGGTGATAGATTGAGAAGTGTAGTTATTGACTGAGGTGATAGATTGAGAAGTGTAATGATTGCCTGAGGTGATAGATTGAGAAGTGTAGTGATTGACCGAGGTGACAGATTGAGAAGTGTAGTGATTGACTGAGGTGATAGATTGAGAAGTGTAGTGATTGACCGAGGTGACAGATTGAGAAGTGTAGTGATTGACCGAGGTGACAGATTGAGAAGTGTAGTGATTGACCGAGGTGATAGATTGAGAAGTGTAGTGATTGACCGAGGTGACAGATTGAGAAGTGTAGTGATTGACCGAGGTGATAGATTGAGAAGTGTAGTGATTGACCGAGGTGACAGATTGAGAAGTGTAGTGATTGACTGAGGTGATATATTGAGAAGTGTAGTGTGTGACGACCCTCCCACTCTGTCTGCCGTATTCTCCCTTTGTTCTTGCTTCCTTATTAGGATGCCGGTAGGCGGAGTTGGGAGGGTCGTCAGCTACATGGGAAACACCTGGGCCCGGTGTGTTTCCCATGTAGCTGACGACCCTCCCAACTCCGCCCACCGGCATCCTAATAAGGAAACAAGAACAAAGAGAGAATACGGCAGACAGAGTGGGAGGGTCGTCACAAGTGATTGACCGAGGTGATAGATGTGGTGTTTTATTTAGCATCTGGTGACAGTAGCGTTGACAAAGGGTTTCTTGTCGTGTATTATGAACGCTCAATAATCCCAATATCATGATTAATAATGTCTGTTAGGAATCCCCTTCCGTGACGTCTCATTCTCACAGCCCTCTCTCAGGGACACAAACTACCTCCTGCAGCAGGCTCTCCTCCCCCCTGGAGCCAAGCAGGCTAGGCTGTGGGTCGTAAGCTGGTCCTTCACACCTCTGGCCCTATGGGTCGTAAACTGGTACTTCACACCTCTGGCGCTATGGGTCGTAAACTGATCCTTCACACCTATGGCCCTATGGGTCGTAAACTGGATCCTTCACACCTCTGGCCCTATGGGTCGTAAACTGGTACTTCACACCTCTGGCGCTATGGGTCGTAAACTGGTCCTTCACACCGCTGGCCCTATGGGTTGTAAACTGGTCCTTCACACCTCTGGCCCTATGGGTCGTAACTGGTCCTTCACACCTCTGGCACTATGGGTCGTAACTGGTCCTTCACACCTCTGGCACTATGGGTCGTAAGCTGGTCCTTCACACCTCTGGCCCTATGGGTCGTAAACTGGTCCTTCACACCTCTGGCCCTATGGGTCGTAAACTGGTCCTTCACACCTCTGGCCCTATGGGTTGTAACTGGTCCTTCACACCTCTGGCCCTATGGGTTGTTACTGGTCCTTCACACCTCTGGCCCTATGGGTCGTAAACTGGTCCTTCACACCTCTGGCCCTATGGGTCGTAAACTGGTCCTACACACCTCTGGCCCTATGGGTTGTAACTGGATCCTTCACACCTCTGGCCCTATGGGTTGTAACTGGTCCTTCACACCTATGGCCCTATGGGTTGTAACTGGATCCTTCACACCTCTGGCCCTATGGGTTGTAACTGGATCCTTCACCTCTGGCCCTATGGGTTGTAACTGGTCCTTCACACCTCTGGCCCTATGGGTTGTAACTGGATCCTTCACACCTCTGGCGCTATGGGTCGTAAACTGATCCTTCACACCACAGGCCCTATGGGTCGTAAACTGGTACTTCACACCTCTGGCGCTATGGGTCGTAAACTGGTCCTTCACACCTCTGGCCCTATGGGTCGTAAACTGGTCCTTCACACCTCTGGCCCTATGGGTCATAACTGGTCCTTCACACCTCTGGCACGATGGGTCGTAAGCTGGTCCTTCACACCTCTGGCCCTATGGGTCGTAAACTGGTCCTTCACACCTCTGGCCCTGTGGGTCGTAAACTGGTCCTTCACACCTCTGGCCCTATGGGTTGTAACTGGTCCTTCACACCTCTGGCCCTATGGGTTGTTACTGGTCCTTCACACCTCTGGCCCTATGGGTCGTAAACTGGTCCTTCACACCTCTGGCCCTATGGGTTCGTAAACTGGTCCTACACACCTCTGGCCCTATGGGTTGTAACTGGATCCTTCACACCTCTGGCCCTATGGGTTGTAACTGGTCCTTCACACCTATGGCCCTATGGGTCGTAAACTGGATCCTTCACACCTCTGGCCCTATGGGTTGTAACTGGATCCTTCACCTCTGGCCCTATGGGTTGTAACTGGTCCTTCACACCTCTGGCCCTATGGGTTGTAACTGGATCCTTCACACCGCTGGCCCTATGGGTCGTAAACTGGTCCTTCACACCTCTGGCCCTATGGGTCGTAACTGGTCCTTCACACCTCTGGCACTATGGGTCGTAAGCTGGTCCTTCACACCTCTGGCCCTATGGGTCGTAAACTGGTCCTTCACACCTCTGGCCCTATGGGTCGTAAACTGGTCCTACACACCTCTGGCCCTATGGGTTGTAACTGGATCCTTCACACCTCTGGCCCTATGGGTCGTAACTGGCATTCACACCTATGGCCCTATGGGTTGTAACTGGATCCTTCACACCTCTGGCCCTATGGGTTGTAACTGGATCCTTCACCTCTGGCTCTATGGGTTGTTACTGGTCCTTCACACCTCTGGCCCTATGGGTCGTAAACTGGTCCTTCACACCTCTGGCCCTATGGGTTCGTAAACTGGTCCTACACACCTCTGGCCCTATGGGTTGTAACTGGATCCTTCACACCTCTGGCCCTATGGGTTGTAACTGGTCCTTCACACCTATGGCCCTATGGGTTGTAACTGGATCCTTCACACCTCTGGCCCTATGGGTTGTAACTGGATCCTTCACCTCTGGCCCTATGGGTTGTAACTGGTCCTTCACACCTCTGGCCCTATGGGTTGTAACTGGATCCTTCACACCGCTGGCCCTATGGGTCGTAAACTGGTCCTTCACACCTCTGGCCCTATGGGTCGTAACTGGTCCTTCACACCTCTGGCACTATGGGTCGTAAGCTGGTCCTTCACACCTCTGGCCCTATGGGTTGTAACTGGATCCTTCACACCTCTGGCCCTATGGGTCGTAAACTGGTCCTACACACCTCTGGCCCTATGGGTTGTAACTGGATCCTTCACACCTCTGGCCCTATGGGTCGTAACTGGCATTCACACCTATGGCCCTATGGGTTGTAACTGGATCCTTCACACCTCTGGCCCTATGGGTTGTAACTGGATCCTTCACCTCTGGCTCTATGGGTTGTAACTGGTCCTTCACACCTCTGGCCCTATGGGTTGTAACTGGATCCTTCACACCTCTGGCCCTATGGGTTGTAACTGGATCCTTCACACCGCTGGCCCTATGGGTCGTAAACTGGTCCTTCACACCTCTGGCCCTATGGGTCGTAACAGGTCCTTCACACCGCTGGCCCTATTGGTCGTAACTGGTCCTTCACACCTCTGGCCCTATGGGTTGTAAACTGGTCCTTCACACTGCTGGCCCTATGGGTCGTAAACTGGTCCTTCACACCTCTGGCCCTATGGGTCGTAAACTGGTCCTTCACACCTCTGGCCCTATGGGTTGTAACTGGATCCTTCACACCTCTGGCCCTATGGGTCGTAAACTGGTTCTTCACACCGCTGTCCCTATGGGTCGTAAACTGGTCCTTCACACCTCTGGCCCTATGGGTCGTAAACTGGTCCTTCACACCTCTGGCCCTATGGGTCGTAACTGGGTTTCACACCGCTGGCCCTATGGGTTGTAACTGGATCCTTCACACCTCTGGCCCTATGGGTTGTAACTGGATCCTTCACACCTCTGGCCCTATGGGTTGTAACTGTATCCTTCACACCTCTGGCCCTATGGGTTGTAACTGGTCCTTCACACCTCTGGCCTTAGCTAAACCGAATGGTTGCCATGGGCCTTATCCACACTATGCGGTCAGCCAATCACATCTTGGGTCCCAGATCCCCAATTCCTGCCTCTCCCCTTCTCAGTCTCCTTCAAGCAGTCACAGAGAGAGCAGGAAGCTCTGTCCTGCTCAACAACAGTTGGACTCTCATCTCTGTGCTTGTGGGATGGTGTGACATTTTGTATATATATTGTATATATATATATTTCTTCGTAGTTAGTAGTTACTAGAGTTTGTACACTGTCTTTGTGTGTAGCTGGGTTGTAATGCGTGCAGGTAGGATGTATGTTTTCATCCAGCTCTTCTTCCTGTACTAATCAGGTATAGTATTGTGTACAGTGGATTAATTGTCTCTGTTGCTCCTGTTTCAGAGCCACTACCATTCCTTCAAGGTATCCTTGGGTGTAACTCTGCGGTTGCCTTGTTCTCCTCTGACCAGGGGGAGGTGCTGGTGGGTCACAGATCAGTCCAAACGGAGAGAGTCCATCTCTTTCGTGTGATCGACAACCACACAGATCCTATAGGGCTGCTGGGATGTTCTGTTCTGTTCAGAGCTGATGGAAACCTGGCTGCTATAACCAGTCACTGTCTATAAGTACAGGGGGACAGACACTAAGTGTTGAGGAAAAATCAATGGTGTCCAGTCTGGCTGGGTAGGAACGCTGTAAGCCTGGAGGGTGTTTCAGCCAGGAAGACTATTAATGACGCACATCAGAGCTACTGAACTGAAACCGCTTATCAATTAACCAAACGGGGGGGAAAAAATGTGAAATCTGAAGTTGTA
>NC_143023.1:3117500-3160000 GCF_057628025.1 Oncorhynchus mykiss
TAAGGGTTTGTTAGAAATGTCTCTTATCTTATATGATAATGAATATAAGTAGTTAATATAATAAGATACATAAACGGTAATATAAAACGTTTTGTTGTTGTTTTTGCAGGACGTAACATATCATATGAAAATGGATGAGGGTTGGGTACAATTTTTTCCGGGGTGATCCGTTTTGGCTCGCGAGCGTTACTTTTAAAACTACTGTCTGAAAGGATAACACACCTTTCTAGGATCAATTTAACACATTTCAAGACTACTGTCTGAAAGGATAACAAACCTTTCTAGGATCAATTTAACACATTTCAAGACTACTGTCTGAAAGGATAACAAACCGTTCTAGGATCAATTTAACACATTTCAAGACTACTGTCTGAAAGGATAACAAACCTTTCTAGGATCAATTTAACACATTTCAAGACTACTGTCTGAAAGGATAACAAACCTTTCTAGGATCAATTTAACACATTTCAAGACTACTGTCTGAAAGGATAACACACCTTTCTAGGATCAATTTAACACATGTCAAGACTACTGTCTGAAAGGATAACAAACCTTTCTAGGATCAATTTAACACATTTCAAGACTACTGTCTGAAAGGATAACAAACCTTTCTAGGATCAATTTAACACATTTCAAGACTACTGTCTGAAAGGATAACAAACCTTTCTAGGATCAATTTAACACATTTCAAGACTACTGTCTGAAAGGATAACAAACCTTTCTAGGATCAATTTAACACATTTCAAGACTACTGTCTGAAAGGATAACAAACCTTTCTAGGATCAATTTAACACATGTCAAGACTACTGTCTGAAAGGATAACAAACCTTTCTAGGATCAATTTAACACATTTCAAGACTACTGTCTGAAAGGATAACAAACCTTTCTAGGATCAATTTAACACATGTCAAGACTACTGTCTGAAAGGATAACAAACCTTTCTAGGATCAATTTAACACATTTCAAGACTACTGTCTGAAAGGATAACAAACCTTTCTAGGATCAATTTAACACATTTCAAGACTACTGTCTGAAAGGATAACAAACCTTTCTAGGATCAATTTAACACATTTCAAGACTACTGTCTGAAAGGATAACAAACCTTTCTAGGATCAATTTAACACATGTCAAGACTACTGTCTGAAAGGATAACAAACCTTTCTAGGATCAATTTAACACATGTCAAGACTACTGTCTGAAAGGCTAACAAACCTTTCTAGGATCAATTTAACACATTTCAAGACTACTGTCTGAAAGGCTAACAAACCTTTCTAGGATCAATTTAACACATTTCAAGACTACTGTCTGAAAGGATAACAAACCTTTCTAGGATCAATTTAACACATGTCAAGACTACTGTCTGAAAGGCTAACAAACCTTTCTAGGATCAATTTAACACATTTCAAGACTACTGTCTGAAAGGCTAACAAACCTTTCTAGGATCAATTTAACACATTTCAAGACTACTGTCTGAAAGGATAACAAACCTTTCTAGGATCAATTTAACACATTTCAAGACTACTGTCTGAAAGGATAACAAACCTTTCTAGGATCAATTTAACACATTTCAAGACTACTGTCTGAAAGGATAACAAACCTTTCTAGGATCAATTTAACACATTTCAAGACTACTGTCTGAAAGGATAACAAACATTTCTAGGATCAATTTAACACGTTCTGCCATATATAGAAAAAAACAGAGTGAAAAAAGTAAAGCAGAACACATCGCAGCACTGAATCAGACGTTTCTTACAAACGACAAACATCTCTACCTAATGTCTGTGGGGTGAAACTCTACTCCGGACTTTGTCTCCCTCGAACTTACTTGCACAACAGACTTTTTGAAATAACTTTTCCCCTGTTCTTTTCCTTTCTCTAAGTCACCAGAGAGTTCATGCAAATGAACGTTAAACAGCTCCAAGGTATCTGTCTCCTGGTGATTGAAGAGGAGAGACAGAGAAAATGTATGTGCAGATTTGTGCAGCTCTAATTCCTCAACGAAGAGCAGACGTTTTACTTTGCCCAAGGATCATGAAATCAATAGGTCTTTATAGAGCTAGCCAAGTCTCAACATCAGGCAAGCTCTGAACTAGGCTTTATACATCTGGGGCTTTGACAGACAGACAGACAGACAGACAGACAGACAGACAGGCAGACAGACAGACGCAAAGACAACTTTCCAACAAAAATAAACTCTTTACGTCTCTATCTTCCTCTCTCTGTCTCTCTGTCTCTCTCTCTTCCTTCCTCCATTTCTCTCTCTTTCTCTCGCTCTTTCTTTCTAGTTGTCTCTAAAACTTCATCTAGCAACAGGAGTTCTGTGTGACTCAGTTGGTAGAGCAGGGCTCTTGCAACGCCAGGGTTGTGGATTCCATTCCCACAGGGGACCAGTATGTAAAACAGTATGCACACACTCCTGTAAATTGCTCTGGATAAGAGCGTCTGATGAGATGTCTAAACCGTGAGAATGAGTTCAGAGATTTGAGTGAAATAATTAGTTTATTAATAAGAGTTACCTATATCCTTGCTTTAATGCCTGAGCTACAGGCAGTTACACCTGAATGTGTCTTTTCAGGGAAACAAAAAGGGGGCGGATCCTAACAAGGTTTTTAATAAGAGTTGACCAATTGCATTACTTGTATTCTTCTTCTTTGGTTTCAAACATTTCGTCATCAACATCAGGCTCTGTAATAGACGTTATACATCTGGGACAAAGAGTGCTGAAAAAAGGCAACTTTCCAGCAAAGAGAAACTCTCTCTCTTTCTCTCTCTAGCAGCTCACGTATGAGGCATTACCTCAAATCAGTCTCATCAAGGGAGCGTGAGGTCAGAGATTTGGGGGAAAATAATACCCAAAGAGGTGATTCATGATTAGAGGTGATATACTTTTGAAAATGAACAGTCTACACAATTGCTTAACTACTCTTTTTCTTCTCTAAATGAACATAGAAACTATTTTGAATCAAGTGAACAGTGAGAAGGAGATGAAAGGCGATCAACCGTCGTCTTCTTGTGAAACCTCAAGGAAAGACATCGTGACATCACTGCGAGTGCCAAAACCCACAAGAAAAGTCCACACCACCAAAACTCCACAGACCTGAGGCAAGGTAGGACAAGGTCTTTAGGAATTTGAGGAAATGAGAGGACTGGTCCACCCCAGAGGGATGCCAGATTACAGAGCTGTGCTATGGTTTAATCCCAGCGGAAGGTTTGTTCTGCAGCCACCAGATTATCAAACTGAGCCACACTGCAATAGTCTTTAGTATGTATCAACACTTTCTTTATGCTAAGAGGATCTGCAGACTAAATGACACTTCAGCAGCACACACACACGTATATATATGAGTGAGTAAGCACTCAGAGGGCACATCCCAAATGGCACCCTATTCCCTTCGTAGTGCACTACTTTTGACCAGAGCCCAGTGCACTACAAAGGCGAATAGCTTGCCATTTGGGACACATTCCTACATTCTTCTACTAACACACTAAGCAGCTTAAACTGTGGGTTAAGGACTCATCTTCTCTCTCCCAGCCCAGACAGTTCAGTTGTCTGTAGAATTGCTCCTCAGGGGGGGCGATGTTGACGAATCACAAAAATGTTTCCTGAAAGCCTTGGCGGGCTTCCTTTTTTAGATGTGACGTTGGCAGAACGTTGGGCAGCTGCCGGGGCGACATCGGGGCATATATTTATCGACCAAGAAGCCCAGTAGACATGCCGTCATCAGGAGGAGACTTTAACGTGTTGACTGGTTTACTAGAATACACCAGTCCAATCATTCATTTTATTTCCAAACTCAGAACTTATTTGAAGGGTTCATTTTGTCACAAAATCATTGCAGATAATATCTTTTAAATCGATATGAATCAAATACCTGTAAAAAAAAAAAAAAAAATCCCACAAAAAAACAGGGAATTGTCAATGGGACAGGCCATTTAGGCCAACACCGACGACACACAGTGAGAACCCACATAAACCATCCTCTAATTGGCCTGTCAGATTAGTATAGACATGTCCCCAACATACTTTATTATTGTCGCCAATTAAAACCCCCCAAAAAACCGCTTCCCAAAGTTTGTAATAATATATTACAGTATCTCCCATTAGGTCACAGAGGCAGGAATAACATTATGAAGAGCAATTAACATGAAATGAAATGTACCTCTCCCATGCATTACCGTGCCAACTGGCTTGATAAGAAGTAGAACAGATACCCAATTTATTAAAACTGGCCGTGTTCCTAATGGGTTCTAGAACTCATTTACATAATTTAACATTCCGCTTCCATTAGCGATAGTAAGGCATTATTTGCTCAGGGTTTTATTTTAACACCCTTGGGTTTTGGCCAGTGCCAGGAATATAAAGGACTATAAAATTAAAAGATTTCTGACATCAATTTGCAGATCTCTTTTTTTTCTCCAACTAAAGGACATTTATTAGGATGAGGTTTTGGCCAGTATCGACTGACACTCTGATATTTATTTAAGAAACAAAAAGGCATGTTTTTGTTTATGTTCTCACTATTTGAATTTAAGAACACATTATTCAGGGCTGTTTAGAGAGTAACTCAGCTCCCACCCCCAAAAAAATCACATAAGATCTAATAATGGTTTAAATACGCTTCACGGTCCTGCCTTTAAAACCCATGACTCTGATGAAAAACCATACTACTAAAACTACCTCTATGTATCTCTGTGAATAGGATAAAAAATATAAAGATTTGGGGGGGGGGGCTGAGTGAGGTATTTCAGAGATGACAGTGATAGAGTTGACCGTGACAGAGTTGACCGTGACAGAGTTGACCGTGACAGAGTTGACCGTGACAGAGTTGACCGTAATTCAGCCATAAATCACCTGGTGACAGGGGGAATGGTAGCTTGTTATGTTCAACATGGAAGCTTCATTGACGTGTTAGCATGTCTATCTATGGGTAACAGGGTTGATGTGTTAGCATGTCTATCTATGGGGTAACAGGGTTGATGTGTTAGCATGTCTATCTAGGGGGTAACAGGGTTGACATGTTAGCATGTCTATCTATGGGTAACAGGGTTGATATGTTAGCATGTCTATCTATGGGGTAACAGGGTTGATGTGTTAGCATGTCTATCTATGGGGTAACAGGGTTGATGTGTTAGCATGTCTATCTATGGGGTAACAGGGTTGATGTGTTAGCATGTCTATCTATGGGTAACAGGGTTGACGTGTTAGCATGTCTATCTATGGGTAACAGGGTTGACGTGTTAGCATGTCTATCTATGGGGTAACAGGGTTGACGTGTTAGCATGTCTATCTATGGGTAACAGGGTTGACGTGTTAGCATGTCTATCTATGGGTAACAGGGTTGACGTGTTAGCATGTCTATCTATGGGGTAACAGGGTTGACGTGTTAGCATGTCTATCTATGGGGTAACAGGGTTGACATGTTAGCATGTCTATCTATGGGTAACAGGGTTGACGTGTTAGCATGTCTATCTATGGGTAACAGGGTTGACGTGTTAGCATGTCTATCTATGGGGTAACAGGGTTGATGTGTTAGCATGTCTATCTATGGGTAACAGGGTTGACGTGTTAGCATGTCTATCTATGGGTAACAGGGTTGATGTGTTAGCATGTCTATCTATGGGTAACAGGGTTGACGTGTTAGCATGTCTATCTATGGGTAACAGGGTTGATGTGTTAGCATGTCTATCTATGGGGTAACAGGGTTGACTTGTTATACTCGACCGACTCACTTTTCCACCACAAAAACACCAGAAAATGGCCAAAAACAGTAGAACCAGCTCACCTGTTTTTACCGGACGATTTAACAATTAGATGTTCAATGTTTCTTTAAAAAGATAAACATTTAAAATGGAATGTTTTCACCATATTTAAAACGAGAGTTGAGTTCACATACCAAGGTTGACATTAAAATGAATCACTAAATCACATTAAAATGAATAATGATCTTCAGAAATTACTTTGTCAAATCAGGAAAATGAAAAACAATGGCTTTAAAACTATGGTAAAAACGTGGAGAAAGGTGAAGTGGGTTTAAATGTTCCTAGAAGTCACAGAGAGTGCACAGAGGGACGTGTCAAACGGCTTGAATTTTGGCAATTTAGCAATTCTTTATTCATTATTTTTTTTAATTTTTTTTATTTATTTTTTTAAATCTGATTTATTAATTTTCCATGTGGAAATGTTCCACGCTCATTTAATATGACTGGCATTTAAAATGCAATATCGGTGCACAATTTCTGCTTAAAATACCAAAGGGATGCAAATGAGTAATCACACACACACGTTGGTGAACCTTCTGTACAGAGGGCTGTTGATTAATGGAAGAGGTTTTTCCAGTAACGTTTCCATGTCTCATATGACACCACATTCCCTGTACAGAGTCCTACAGGTCCATCATCATCTCTCATAATACAGGTTAACATCATCATAACAAACAACGTTATCCGCTATCGTTGACACTGTAGTTATTATCTAATAGATTAACAACACCTGTGTTCCTTTGTTTCAGAGATGCAGTTCCCGTAGTCTCCCGCAGGGGGCAGTAAAGAGCTTTGAATAGAGCCGAGAAAAAATATCATTTCAGCATATTTTTTTAATGCTGAATATAGGAGTATGCTGTTATGAATCCAGTTTCTCTAACAAGGTAATTATTCCAATCCCCCAGTATTTATCTCTGTCTAAACCACTATCTGTTGGTATTAAAATCACCAGAATTAAAACACAAAACGCAGCTTCTCTCAGAAGTAGGTATAACATATGTTTGAAAAAATGCTCAAGACATGTTTATAATTATGTATGATTAATAGTTTATATGTTATAGCATCATCCTATGATGTCAACGATCAAGACACACAGTATAGACGTATACAACAACAAGCAGGAATTAAATCCTCAAGCTGTCAAACATCCATCTGAACAGTTAAACAAGCTGTCATCCATCTGAACAGTTAAACAAGCTGTCATCCACCTGAACAGTAAAACAAGCTGTCATCCATCTGAACAGTAAAACAAGCTGTCATCCATCTGAACAGGAAAACAAGCTGTCATCCATCTGAACAGTAAAACAAGCTGTCATCCATCTGAACAGGAAAACAAGCTGTCATCCATCTGAACAGTAAAACAAGCTGTCATCCATCTGAACAGTAAAACAAACTGTCATCCATCTGAACAGTAAAACAAGCTGTCATCCATCTGAACAGTAAAACAAGCTGTCATCCATCTGAACATTTAAACAAGCTGTCATCCATCTGAACAGTAAAACACGCTGTCATCCATCTGAACAGTAAAACAAGCTGTCATCCATCTGAACAGTAAAACAAGCTGTCATCCCATCTGAACAGTAAAACACACTGTCATCCATCTGAACAGTAAAACAAGCTGTCATCCATCTGAACAGTAAAACAAGCTGTCATCCATCTGAACAGTAAAACAAGCTGTCATCCATCTGAACAGTAAAACACGCTGTCCCACGTCCAGCAGTACAGGAAAACAGACCTACCTATGTGCCATCATGTCATAACATACAGGTGTAAGATCTTACTTTGATCAGCCTCTTGCAGGAGAACTTTCCAGCGATGCAGGACATTTAAAGCTTGTGGAGTATGAGGTTTAAAAGGCTTTCTGAAGTTCGTCATTTCCAATTTCCGACTACCTCTCCAAATTTTTTACAAATTATTTATATTTATATTTACATTTCTTGTAGCTGCAGGATTATTTTCATTCTGTAGTAAACTGGCTCAAATTAAGATCCTACATCAAATAAATTATCTTTACCTATTTGCGTCCCAAATGGCACCCTATTCCCTACATAGGGCCTTCTATCGATAAGAGTTCCATGAGGCCTGGTTACAAGTAGTGCACTACATAGGGAATAGGGTTCCATTTGGTCCTGGTCTAAAGTAGTGCACTACATAGGGAATAGGGTGCCAATTGGCCCTGGTCTAAAGTAGTGCACTACATAGGGAATAGGGTTCCATTTGGTCCTGGTCTAAAGTAGTGCACTACATAGGGAATAGGGTGCCAATTGGGACACACACCTCATCTTTTTGAATGCCACAGCCAAATCACAGACTTGGCAGAGAAGTCACAGGTTGGATCACAGTAGCCAATCACAGCCTTCCCTTGGATAATTTTGTTGATTACAGCCAGCATTGGATTTGCTAAGAAACAGTAACCTCTGGAGAGAGACAGAGACACCGCGACAGAGACAGACAGACAGAGACACCCAGACAGAAAGACAGAGAGACAGAGAGACTGAGACAGAGACACCAAGACAGACAGACGAGAGACAGAGACAGAGACAGACGAGAGACAGAGACAGAGACAGACAGCCAGACACAGACAGAGACAGAGACAGACAGCCAGACAGAGACAGACAGCCAGAGACCGAGACAGAGACACCGAGACAGACAGACGAGAGACAGAGACACAGCCAGACAGAGACAGACAGCCAGACAGAGACAGAGACAGAGACAGACAGAGACAGAGCCTACAGAATACATGCAGCAGTACTATAACACTCATCTAATGAACTATAGCTGGAACACACAGAGGTCTCAACATGACTGTCATCATTAGAAGATGGAACAAGAGCTCTGCTTTTTAATGGTCCAGACCTTGATGTGGTTATAATACAGAATGCCATACAATGCAATAGGTAGAACACACAGAGAGGTCTCAACATCGAAGGGCCTGTTGTCCGGACCTCTGGCAGTCTCCATGGGGGTGCCACAGGGTTCAATTCTCGGGCCGACACTTTTCTCTGTAAACATCAATGATGCCGCTCTTGCTGCTGGTGAGTCTCTGATCCACCTCTATACAGACGACACCATTCTGTATACTTCTGGCCCTTCTTTGAACACTGTGTTAACTAACCTCCAGACGAGCTTCAATGCCATACAACTCTCCTTCCGTGGCCTCCAACTGCTCTTCAATGCAAGTAAAACTAAATGCATGCTCTTCAACCGATCGCTGCCTGCACCCGCCCACCCATCCAGCATCACTAGTCTGGACGGTTCTGACTTAGAATATGTGGACAACTATAAATACCTAGGTGTCTGGCTAGACTGTAAACTCTCCTTCCAGACTCACATCAAGCATCTCCAATCCAAAGTTAAATCTAGAATTGGCTTCCTATTTCGCAACAAAGCATCCTTCACTCATGCTGCCAAACATACCCTTGTAAAACTGACCATCCTACCGATCCTCGACTTCGGCGATGTCATTTACAAAATAGCCTCCAATACCCTACTCAATAAATTGGATGCAGTCTATCACAGTGGCATCCGTTTTGTCACCAAAGCCCCATATACTAACCACCACTGTGACCTGTACGCTCTCATTGGCTGGCCCTCACTACATATTCGTCGCCAGACCCACTGGCTCCAGGTCATCTATAAGTCATTGCTAGGTAAAGCTCCGCCTTATCTCAGCTGACTGGTCACCATAGCATCACCCACCCGTAGCACACGCTCCAGCAGGTATATCTCACTGGTCACCCCCAAAGCCAACACCTCCTTTGGCCGCCTTTCCTTCCAGTTCTCTGCTGCCAATGACTGGAACGAATTGCAAAAATCACTGAAGCTGGAGACTCATATCTCCCTCTCTAAATTTAAGCACCAGCTGTCAGAACAGCTTACTGATCACTGCAGCTGTACACAGCCCATCTGTAAATAGCCCATCCAACCAACTACCTACCTCATCCCCACATTTGTTTTTGTTTTTCTTCTCTTTTGCACACCAGTATTTCTACTTGCACATCCTCATCTGCACATATATCACTCCAGTGTAAATTGCTAAATTGTAATTACTTCCCCACTATTGGCCTATATATTGCCTCACCTCCTTAGAACACACAGAGAGAGGTCTCAACATGATAGAACACACAGAGAGAGGTCTCATCATAATAGAACACAGAGAGAGAGAGGTCTCATCATGATAGAACACACAGAGAGAGGTCTCATCATGATAGAACACACAGAGAGAGGTCTCATCATGTCTGCCATTATTACAACAGGTATGAAACAACGGCCCTCCTTTTAACAGTAATAGTAAATTCACCATTCAGAACCGTTGCAGTCATGTCTGTGGATATGTATGTACATACAATGCCATGTGAATGGTAAGGCTGAAGTTATAGATGACCCTGTAATATCCCCTCTCTCTGTGGAACGTACTATTGCACTTGTCACTTCCAATGGCTACAAACTGACAACGAGCAACAGTATCTGTTTTACCATAAACTAAAAAAACATTATACTGTATATCACTTAGATGAAACAGCATGCAGCGATGCAATATGCTGGAGTCAGATTCACCATTTGGTGTTGGAGAGGAGGAAGAGCAGGTTGAGAGCCCCCTGGGTGAGAGAGAGAGGTGAGAGGGGGGAGAGAGAGGAGAGAGAGAAGAGAGAGGGGGGAGAGAGAGGAGAGAGAGAGAGAGAGCGAGAGAGAGAGAGGGGAAAGAGAGAAGAGAGAGAGGAGAGAAAACACACTCTAGTGATGGGCCAAGCAGGTTGAGAGCTCCCTGGGTGAGAGAGGGGAGAGGGAGAGAGAGGAGAGAGAGGAGAGAGAGAGGAGAGAGAGTAGAGAGAGGGGGGAGAGAGAGGAGAGAGAGAGAGAGAGAGAGAGAGAGAGAGAGAGAGAGAGAGAGAGAGAGGGGAAAGAGAGAAGAGAGAGAGGAGAGAAAACACACTCTAGTGATGGGCCAAGCAGGTTGAGAGCTCCCTGGGTGAGAGAGGGGAGAGGGAAGCACAAACTGCAGAACAGAAGCAGTCTGAGATTCATACAGTATGTCTGTGTCTTCCGGCTCTCTAACGGTCGGGGGTTCAGTGCAGACCCATGCTGGGATTCAATGAGCTCACACTGCTTTTACTATTCATCATCCCTCTCTATTCTCTCTCTCTCTGCCTCTTTCTTCCTTTCCCCCACCCTCTTCCTCCATCCCTTCCCAACTCTCTCTCTCTTGCTCTCCATCCTCCCTCTCTCTCTCCCCACTGCATCCCTCTGTCATCTAAGGATGTTCATGAGTTTATGGATTGCTGCACAGGGCTTCTTTCCGAGGGAGACTAAATCATTTCCCAGCACTGTGTGGAATATCGGTTGAGGAGGATCAGAGAGAAATTCAAAACAGGTAGTTTGTTGTGGTCCCTCCTCTCCAGACAAGAGAAAGGTTCACCTGAGCAGTATATACAGCAACCATAAAGACAACAATATTAGAGCCAAAGTATTCCTGTTTCACAACTCCTGAGCATGGTCTGCTGCATTAGCAGACTGTTCTGTCAACACCAGTGAACCGACAGGAAGTCAACACCAGTGAGCTGGCAGGAAGTCAACACCAGTGAACTGATAGGAAGTCAACACCAGTGAACTGACCGGAAGTCAACACCAGTGAACTGACAGGAAGTCAACACCAGCGAGCTGGCAGGAAGTCAACACCAGTTAACTGGCAGGAAGTCAACACCAGTGAACTGACAGGAAGTCAACACCAGTGAACTGGCAGGAAGTCAACACCAGTTAACTGGCAGGAAGTCAACACCAGTGAACTGACCGGAAGTCAACACCAGTGAACTGACAGGAAGTCAACACCAGTGAGCTGGCAGGAAGTCAACACCAGTTAACTGGTAGGAAGTCAACACCAGTGAACTGACAGGAAGTCAACACCAGTGAACTGGCAGGAAGTCAACACCAGTGACCTGACAGGAAGTCAACACCAGTGACCTGACTGGAAGTCAACACCAGTGAACTGACAGGAAGTCAACACCAGTGAACTGGCAGGAAGTCAACACCAGTGAACTGACAGGAAGTCAACACTAGTGAACTGACAGGAAGTCAACACCAGTGAACTGACAGGAAGTCAACACCAGTTAACTGGCAGGAAGTCAACACCAGTGAACTGACAGGAAGTCAACACCAGTGAACTGACAGGAAGTCAACACCAGTGATCAGAGATATTCTTCTTCTATTGGGCATTTCAGAGACTCGTTCACCAAATAGACGTGTAACCAGTGATTTGATAGATATCTATTTGGACACTTCATGTAGACGGTGGTTGTTTAGCAGGTACATTTGTACAATCATGACATTGTTGCAGTTGTTAGTTAGCTATATAACGAATTTTAGCCATATTTTCATAGATATGGTATAAGTACAAATAACTCAAAACAAGACATGGCATCAAGAACAAGATACAGCTAACTGAAACAAGCCACCTACGATTCCCCACCATGGCAGCTTCTTGTCATTGATGCTAGCTATCTGACCAATAAGAATTAGTCCACACAGCCTTCTGACCCCTCATTTACGTGACAGTGTCAGGCAACCTGTCCATAGCCAACTGAATACATTTAAATATCATCAAACGCCTAAATAACCATACACCAGCCTGCAGAATCTCTATCTCTCTCTCTCTCTCTCTCTCTCTCTCTCTCTCTCTCTCTCTCTCTCTCTCTCTCTCTCTCTCTCTCTCTCTCTCTCTCTCTCTATATATATATATATATATATATATATATATATATATATATATATATATATATATATATATATATATATATATATATATAAGGGCAACGCTGACAGTTGTGTTATTGGATTCTGAACGGAAAAAACTGACCAAATGGGAGAGGGATTACTCTAGTTAAAATTAATCTGGTACCTTTCTGTGTTAGAGCTGGAGGGAAGACAGGGGTGGCTGTTATCTGTAGAGAGAAGAAGAGACTGTGGATGGCATCATGACTCTGTAGAGAGAAGAAGAGACTGGGGGTGGCATCATGACTCTGTAGAGAGAAGAAGAGACTGGGGGTGGCATCATGACTCTGTAGAGAGAAGAGGAGACTGGGGATGGCATCATGACTCTGTAGAGAGAAGAGGAGACTGGGGGTGGCATCATGACTCTGTAGAGAGAAGAGGAGACTGGGGATGGCATCATGACTCTGTAGAGAGAAGAGGAGACTGGGGATGACATCATGACACTGTAGAGAGAAGAAGAGACTGGGGGTGGCATCATGACTCTGTAGAGAGAAGAGGAGACTGGGAATGGCATCATGACTGTAGAGAGAAGAGGAGACTGGGGATGGCATCATGACTCTGTAGAGAGAAGAAGAGACTGGGGATGGCATCATGACTCTGTAGAGAGAATAGGAGACTGGGGATGGCATCATGACTCTGTAGAGAGAAGAGGAGACTGGGGATGGCATCATGACTCTGTAGAGAGAAGAGGAGACTGGGGATGGCATCATGACTCTGTAGAGAGAAAAGGAGACTGGGATGGCATCATGACTCTGTAGAGAGAAGAGGAGACGGGGGATGGCATCATGACTCTGTAGAGAGAAGAAGAGACGAGGGATGGCATCATGACTCTGTAGAGAGAAGAAGAGACTGTGGATGGCATCATGACTCTGTAGAGAGAAGAGGAGACGGGGGATGGCATCATGACTGTAGAGAGAAGAGGAGACGGGGGATGGCATCATGACTCTGTAGAGAGAAGAAGAGACTGGGGATGGCATCATGACTCTGTAGAGAGAAGAGGAGACGGGGGATGGCATCATGACTCTGTAGAGAGAAGAGGAGACGGGGGATGGCATCATGACTCTGTAGAGAGAAGAAGAGACGGGGGATGGCATCATGACTCTGTAGAGAGAAGAAGAGACTGGGGATGGCATCATGACTCTGTAGAGAGAAGAGGAGACTGGGGATGGCATCATGACTCTGTAGAGAGAAGAGGAGACTGGGGATGGCATCATGACTCTGTAGAGAGAAGAAGAGACTGGGGGTGGCATCATGACTGTAGAGAGAAGAGGAGACTGGGAATGGCATCATGACTGTAGAGAGAAGAGGAGACTGGGGATGGCATCATGACTCTGTAGAGAGAAGAGGAGACTGGGGATGGCATCATGACTCTGTAGAGAGAAGAGGAGACTGGGGATGGCATCATGACTCTGTAGAGAGAAGAAGAGACTGGGGATGGCATCATGACTCTGTAGAGAGAAGAGGAGACTGGGGATGGCATCATGACTCTGTAGAGAGAAGAGGAGACTGGGGATGGCATCATGACTGTAGAGAGAAGAGGAGACGGGGGATGGCATCATGACTCTGTAGAGAGAAGAAGAGACTGGGGATGGCATCATGACTCTGTAGAGAGAAGAGGAGACGGGGATGGCATCATGACTCTGTAGAGAGAAGAGGAGACGGGGGATGGCATCATGACTCTGTAGAGAGAAGAAGAGACGGGGGATGGCATCATGACTCTGTAGAGAGAAGAGGAGACTGGGGATGGCATCATGACTCTGTAGAGAGAAGAGGAGACTGGGGATGGCATCATGACTCTGTAGAGAGAAGAAGAGACTGGGGATGGCATCATGACTCTGTAGAGAGAAGAGGAGACTGGGGATGGCATCATGACTCTGTAGAGAGAAGAGGAGACTGGGGATGGCATCATGACTGTAGAGAGAAGAGGAGACGGGGGATGGCATCATGACTCTGTAGAGAGAAGAAGAGACTGGGGATGGCATCATGACTCTGTAGAGAGAAGAGGAGACGGGGATGGCATCATGACTCTGTAGAGAGAAGAGGAGACGGGGGATGGCATCATGACTCTGTAGAGAGAAGAAGAGACGGGGGATGGCATCATGACTCTGTAGAGAGAAGAAGAGACTGGGGATGGCATCATGACTCTGTAGAGAGAAGAGGAGACTGGGGATGGCAGCATGACTCTGTAGAGAGAAGAGGAGACTGGGGATGGCATCATGACTCTGTAGAGAGAAGAGGAGACTGGGGATGGCATCATGACTGTAGAGAGAAGAGGAGACTGGGGATGGCATCATGACTCTGTAGAGAGAAGAGGAGACTGGGGATGGCATCATGACTCTGCAGAGAGAAGAAGAGACGGGGGATGGCATCATGAATCTGTAGAGAGAAGAGAAGACTGGGGATGGCATCATGACTCTGTAGAGAGAAGAGGAGACTGGGGATGGCATCATTACTCTGTAGAGAGAAGAGGAGACGCGGGATGGCATCATGACTCTGTAGAGAGAAGAAGAGACTGGGGATGGCATCATGACTCTGTAGAGAGAAGAGGAGACGGGGGATGGCATCATGACTCTGTAGAGAGAAGAGGAGACTGGGAATGGCATCATGACTGTAGAGAGAAGAGGAGACGGGGGATGGCATCATGACTCTGTAGAGAGAAGAGGAGACTGGGAATGGCATCATGACTGTAGAGAGAAGAGGAGACTGGGGATGGCATCATGACTCTGTAGAGAGAAGAGGAGACTGGGGATGGCATCATGACTCTGTAGAGAGAAGAGGAGACTGGGGATGGCATCATGACTCTGTAGAGAGAAGAGGAGACTGGGGATGGCATCATGACTCTGTAGAGAGAAGAGAGGACTGGGGATGGCATCATGACTCTGTAGAGAGAAGAGGAGACTGGGGATGGCATCATGACTCTGTAGAGAGAAGAGGAGACG
This sequence comes from Oncorhynchus mykiss, assembly GCF_057628025.1. Lineage (NCBI taxonomy): Eukaryota > Metazoa > Chordata > Actinopteri > Salmoniformes > Salmonidae > Oncorhynchus > Oncorhynchus mykiss. Next base: position 3,132,965 of record NC_143023.1, read on the forward strand.
GGGGATGGCATCATGACTCTGTAGAGAGAAGAAGAGACGGGGGATGGCATCATGACTCTGTAGAGAGAAGAAGAGACTGGGGATGGCATCATGACTCTGTAGAGAGAAGAGGAGACTGGGGATGGCATCATGACTCTGTAGAGAGAAGAGGAGACTGGGGATGGCATCATGACTCTGTAGAGAGAAGAGGAGACTGGGGATGGCATCATGACTGTAGAGAGAAGAGGAGACGGGGGATGGCATCATGACTCTGTAGAGAGAAGAAGAGACTGGGGATGGCATCATGACTCTGTAGAGAGAAGAGGAGACGGGGATGGCATCATGACTCTGTAGAGAGAAGAGGAGACGGGGGATGGCATCATGACTCTGTAGAGAGAAGAAGAGACGGGGGATGGCACCATGACTCTGTAGAGAGAAGAAGAGACTGGGGATGGCATCATGACTCTGTAGAGAGAAGAGGAGACTGGGGATGGCATCATGACTCTGTAGAGAGAAGAGGAGACTGGGGATGGCATCATGACTCTGTAGAGAGAAGAGGAGACTGGGGATGGCATCATGACTCTGTAGAGAGAAGAGGAGACTGGGGATGGCATCATGACTCTGTAGAGAGAAGAGGAGACTGGGGATGGCATCATGACTCTGCAGAGAGAAGAAGAGACGGGGGATGGCATCATGAATCTGTAGAGAGAAGAGAAGACTGGGGATGGCATCATGACTCTGTAGAGAGAAGAGGAGACTGGGGATGGCATCATGACTCTGTAGAGAGAAGAGGAGACTGGGGATGGCATCATGACTCTGTAGAGAGAAGAGGAGACTGGGGATGGCATCATGACTCTGTAGAGAGAAGAGGAGACTGGGGATGGCATCATGACTCTGTAGAGAGAAGAGAGGACTGGGGATGGCATCATGACTCTGTAGAGAGAAGAGGAGACTGGGGATGGCATCATGACTCTGTAGAGAGAAGAGGAGACGGGGGATGGCATCATGACTCTGTAGAGAGAAGAAGAGACGGGGGATGGCATCATGACTCTGTAGAGAGAAGAAGAGACTGGGGATGGCATCATGACTCTGTAGAGAGAAGAGGAGACTGGGGATGGCATCATGACTCTGTAGAGAGAAGAGGAGACTGGGGATGGCATCATGACGCTGTAGAGAGAAGAGGAGACTGGGGATGCCATCATGACTCTGTAGAGAGAAGAGGAGACTGGGGATGGCATCATGACTCTGTAGAGAGAAGAGGAGACTGGGGATGGCATCATGACTCTGCAGAGAGAAGAAGAGACGGGGGATGGCATCATGAATCTGTAGAGAGAAGAGAAGACTGGGGATGGCATCATGACTCTGTAGAGAGAAGAGGAGACTGGGAATGGCATCATGACTGTAGAGAGAAGAGGAGACGGGGGATGGCATCATGACTCTGTAGAGAGAAGAGGAGACTGGGAATGGCATCATGACTGTAGAGAGAAGAGGAGACTGGGGATGGCATCATGACTCTGTAGAGAGAAGAAGAGACTGTGGATGGCATCATGACTCTGTAGAGAGAAGAGGAGACGGGGGATGGCATCATGACTGTAGAGAGAAGAGGAGACGGGGGATGGCATCATGACTCTGTAGAGAGAAGAAGAGACTGGGGATGGCATCATGACTCTGTAGAGAGAAGAGGAGACGGGGGATGGCATCATGACTCTGTAGAGAGAAGAGGAGACGGGGGATGGCATCATGACTCTGTAGAGAGAAGAAGAGACGGGGGATGGCATCATGACTCTGTAGAGAGAAGAAGAGACTGGGGATGGCATCATGACTCTGTAGAGAGAAGAGGAGACTGGGGATGGCATCATGACTCTGTAGAGAGAAGAGGAGACTGGGGATGGCATCATGACTCTGTAGAGAGAAGAAGAGACTGGGGGTGGCATCATGACTGTAGAGAGAAGAGGAGACTGGGAATGGCATCATGACTGTGTAGAGAGAAGAGGAGACTGGGGATGGCATCATGACTCTGTAGAGAGAAGAAGAGACTGGGGATGGCATCATGACTCTGTAGAGAGAAGAGGAGACTGGGGATGGCATCATGACTCTGTAGAGAGAAGAGGAGACTGGGGATGGCATCATGACTGTAGAGAGAAGAGGAGACGGGGGATGGCATCATGACTCTGTAGAGAGAAGAAGAGACTGGGGATGGCATCATGACTCTGTAGAGAGAAGAGGAGACGGGGATGGCATCATGACTCTGTAGAGAGAAGAGGAGATGGGGGATGGCATCATGACTCTGTAGAGAGAAGAAGAGACGGGGGATGGCATCATGACTCTGTAGAGAGAAGAAGAGACTGGGGATGGCATCATGACTCTGTAGAGAGAAGAGGAGACTGGGGGTGGCATCATGACTCTGTAGAGAGAAGAGGAGACTGGGGATGGCATCATGACTCTGTAGAGAGAAGAGGAGACTGGGGATGGCATCATGACTCTGCAGAGAGAAGAAGAGACGGGGGATGGCATCATGAATCTGTAGAGAGAAGAGAAGACTGGGGATGGCATCATTACTCTGTAGAGAGAAGAGGAGACGGGGGATGGCATCATGACTCTGTAGAGAGAAGAAGAGACTGGGGATGGCATCATGACTCTGTAGAGAGAAGAGGAGACGGGGGATGGCATCATGACTCTGTAGAGAGAAGAGGAGACTGGGAATGGCATCATGACTGTAGAGAGAAGAGGAGACGGGGGATGGCATCATGACTCTGTAGAGAGAAGAGGAGATGGGGGATGGCATCATGACTCTGTAGAGAGAAGAGGAGACGGGGGATGGCATCATGACTGTAGAGAGAAGAGGAGACGGGGGATGGCATCATGACTCTGTAGAGAGAAGAAGAGACTGGGGATGGCATCATGACTCTGTAGAGAGAAGAGGAGACGGGGGATGGCATCATGACTCTGTAGAGAGAAGAGGAGACGGGGGATGGCATCATGACTCTGTAGAGAGAAGAAGAGACGGGGGATGGCATCATGACTCTGTAGAGAGAAGAAGAGACTGGGGATGGCATCATGACTCTGTAGAGAGAAGAGGAGACTGGGGATGGCATCATGACTCTGTAGAGAGAAGAGGAGACTGGGGATGGCATCATGACTCTGTAGAGAGAAGAAGAGACTGGGGGTGGCATCATGACTGTAGAGAGAAGAGGAGACTGGGAATGGCATCATGACTGTGTAGAGAGAAGAGGAGACTGGGGATGGCATCATGACTCTGTAGAGAGAAGAAGAGACTGGGGATGGCATCATGACTCTGTAGAGAGAAGAGGAGACTGGGGATGGCATCATGACTCTGTAGAGAGAAGAGGAGACTGGGGATGGCATCATGACTGTAGAGAGAAGAGGAGACGGGGGATGGCATCATGACTCTGTAGAGAGAAGAAGAGACTGGGGATGGCATCATGACTCTGTAGAGAGAAGAGGAGACGGGGATGGCATCATGACTCTGTAGAGAGAAGAGGAGATGGGGGATGGCATCATGACTCTGTAGAGAGAAGAAGAGACGGGGGATGGCATCATGACTCTGTAGAGAGAAGAGGAGACTGGGGATGGCATCATGACTCTGTAGAGAGAAGAGGAGACTGGGGATGGCATCATGACTCTGTAGAGAGAAGAGGAGACTGGGGATGGCATCATGACTCTGTAGAGAGAAAAGGAGACTGGGGATGGCATCATGACTCTGCAGAGAGAAGAAGAGACGGGGGATGGCATCATGAATCTGTAGAGAGAAGAGAAGACTGGGGATGGCATCATTACTCTGTAGAGAGAAGAGGAGACGGGGGATGGCATCATGACTCTGTAGAGAGAAGAAGAGACTGGGGATGGCATCATGACTCTGTAGAGAGAAGAGGAGACGGGGGATGGCATCATGACTCTGTAGAGAGAAGAGGAGACTGGGAATGGCATCATGACTGTAGAGAGAAGAGGAGACGGGGGATGGCATCATGACTCTGTAGAGAGAAGAGGAGACTGGGAATGGCATCATGACTGTAGAGAGAAGAGGAGACTGGGGATGGCATCATGACTCTGTAGAGAGAAGAGGAGACTGGGGATGGCATCATGACTCTGTAGAGAGAAGAGGAGACTGGGGATGGCATCATGACTCTGTAGAGAGAAGAGGAGACTGGGGATGGCATCATGACTCTGTAGAGAGAAGAGAGGACTGGGGATGGCATCATGACGCTGTAGAGAGAAGAGGAGACTGGGGATGGCATCATGACTCTGTAGAGAGAAGAGGAGACGGGGGATGGCATCATGACTCTGTAGAGAGAAGAAGAGACGGGGGATGGCATTATGACTCTGTAGAGAGAAGAAGAGACTGGGGATGGCATCATGACTCTGTAGAGAGAAGAGGAGACTGGGGATGGCATCATGACTCTGTAGAGAGAAGAGGAGACTGGGGATGGCATCATGACTCTGTAGAGAGAAGAGGAGACTGGGGATGGCATCATGACTCTGTAGAGAGAAGAGGAGACTGGGGATGGCATCATGACTCTGTAGAGAGAAGAGGAGACTGGGGATGGCATCATGACTCTGTAGAGAGAAGAGAGGACTGGGGATGGCATCATGACTCTGTAGAGAGAAGAGGAGACTGGGGATGGCATCATGACTCTGTAGAGAGAAGAGGAGACTGGGGATGGCATCATGACTCTGTAGAGAGAAGAAGAGACGGGGGATGGCATCATGACTTTGTAGAGAGAAGAAGAGACTGTGGATGGCATCATGACTCTGTAGAGAGAAGAGGAGACTGGGGATGGAATCATGACTCTGTAGAGAGAAGAGGAGACGTGGGTTGGCATCATGACTCTGTAGAGAGAAGAAGAGACGGGGGATGGCATCATGACTCTCTAGAGAGAAGAGGAGACGGGGGATGGCATCATGACTCTGTAGAGAGAAGAAGAGACTGGGGATGGCATCATGACTCTGTAGAGAGAAGAGGAGACGGGGGATGGCATCATGACTGTAGAGAGAAGAGGAGACGGGGGATGGCATCATGACTCTGTAGAGAGAAGAGGAGACTTGGGATGGCATCATGACTCTGTAGAGAGAAGAGGAGACTGGGGATGGCATCATGACTCTGTAGAGAGAAGAGGAGACTGGGGATGGCATCGTGACTCTGCAGAGAGAAGAGGAGACGGGGGATGGCATCATGACTCTGTAGAGAGAAGAGGAGACTGGGGATGGCATCATGACTCTGTATAGAGAAGAGGAGACTGGGGATGGCATCATGACTCTGTAGAGAGAAGAAGAGACGGGGGATGGCATCATGACTCTGTAGAGAGAAGAGGAGACTTGGGATGGCATCATGACTCTGTAGAGAGAAGAGGAGACTGGGGATGGCATCAAGACTCTGTAGAGAGAAGAGGAGACTGGGGATGGCATCATTACTCTGTAGAGAGAAGAGGAGACGGGGGATGGCATCATGACTCTGTAGAGAGAAGAAGAGACTGGGGATGGCATCATGACTCTGTAGAGAGAAGAGGGGACTGGGAATGGCATCATGACTGTAGAGAGAAGAGGAGACTGGGGATGGCATCATGACTCTGTAGAGAGAAGAGGAGACTGGGGATGGCATCATGACTCTGTAGAGAGAAGAGGAGACTGGGGATGGCATCATGACTCTGTAGAGAGAAGAGGAGACTGGGGATGGCATCATGACTCTGTAGAGAGAAGAGAGGACTGGGGATGGCATCATGACTCTGTAGAGAGAAGAGGAGACTGGGGATGGCATCATGACTCTGTAGAGAGAAGAGGAGACTGGGGATGGCATCATGACTCTGTAGAGAGAAGAGGAGACTGGGGATGGCATCATGACTCTGTAGAGAGAAGAGGAGACTGGGGATGGCATCATGACTCTGTAGAGAGAAGAGAGGACTGGGGATGGCATCATGACGCTGTAGAGAGAAGAGGAGACTGGGGATGGCATCATGACTCTGTAGAGAGAAGAGGAGACGGGGGATGGCATCATGACTCTGTAGAGAGAAGAAGAGACTGGGGATGGCATCATGACTCTGTAGAGAGAAGAGGGGACTGGGAATGGCATCATGACTGTAGAGAGAAGAGGAGACTGGGGATGGCATCATGACTCTGTAGAGAGAAGAGGAGACTGGGGATGGCATCATGACTCTGTAGAGAGAAGAGGAGACTGGGGATGGCATCATGACTCTGTAGAGAGAAGAGGAGACTGGGGATGGCATCATGACTCTGTAGAGAGAAGAGGAGACTGGGGATGGCATCATGACTCTGTAGAGAGAAGAGAGGACTGGGGATGGCATCATGACTCTGTAGAGAGAAGAGGAGACTGGGGATGGCATCATGACTCTGTAGAGAGAAGAGGAGACTGGGGATGGCATCATGACTCTGTAGAGAGAAGAGGAGACTGGGGATGGCATCATGACTCTGTAGAGAGAAGAGGAGACTGGGGATGGCATCATGACTCTGTAGAGAGAAGAGAGGACTGGGGATGGCATCATGACGCTGTAGAGAGAAGAGGAGACTGGGGATGGCATCATGACTCTGTAGAGAGAAGAGGAGACGGGGGATGGCATCATGACTCTGTAGAGAGAAGAAGAGACGGGGGATGGCATCATGACTCTGTAGAGAGAAGAGGAGACTGGGGATGGCATCATGACTCTGTAGAGAGAAGAGGAGACTGGGGATGGCATCATGACTCTGCAGAGAGAAGAAGAGACGGGGGATGGCATCATGAATCTGTAGAGAGAAGAGAAGACTGGGGATGGCATCATGACTCTGTAGAGAGAAGAGGAGACTGGGGATGGCATCATTACTCTGTAGAGAGAAGAGGAGACGGGGGATGGCATCATGACTCTGTAGAGAGAAGAAGAGACTGGGGATGGCATCATGACTCTGTAGAGAGAAGAGGAGACGGGGGATGGCATCATGACTCTGTAGAGAGAAGAGGGGACTGGGAATGGCATCATGACTGTAGAGAGAAGAGGAGACTGGGGATGGCATCATGACTCTGTAGAGAGAAGAGGAGACTGGGGATGGCATCATGACTCTGTAGAGAGAAGAGGAGACTGGGGATGGCATCATGACTCTGTAGAGAGAAGAGGAGACTGGGGATGGCATCATGACTCTGTAGAGAGAAGAGAGGACTGGGGATGGCATCATGACTCTGTAGAGAGAAGAGGAGACTGGGGATGGCATCATGACTCTGTAGAGAGAAGAGGAGACTGGGGATGGCATCATGACTCTGTAGAGAGAAGAAGAGACGGGGGATGGCATCATGACTTTGTAGAGAGAAGAAGAGACTGTGGATGGCGTCATGACTCTGTAGAGAGAAGAGGAGACTGGGGATGGAATCATGACTCTGTAGAGAGAAGAGGAGACGTGGGTTGGCATCATGACTCTGTAGAGAGAAGAAGAGACGGGGGATGGCATCATGAATCTCTAGAGAGAAGAGGAGACGGGGGATGGCATCATGACTCTGTAGAGAGAAGAAGAGACTGGGGATGGCATCATGACTCTGTAGAGAGAAGAGGAGACGGGGGATGGCATCATGACTGTAGAGAGAAGAGGAGACGGGGGATGGCATCATGACTCTGTAGAGAGAAGAGGAGACTTGGGATGGCATCATGACTCTGTAGAGAGAAGAGGAGACTGGGGATGGCATCATGACTCTGTAGAGAGAAGAGGAGACTGGGGATGGCATCGTGACTCTGCAGAGAGAAGAGGAGACGGGGGATGGCATCATGACTCTGTAGATAGAAGAGGAGACTGGGGATGGCATCATGACTCTGTATAGAGAAGAGGAGACTGGGGATGGCATCATGACTCTGTAGAGAGAAGAAGAGACGGGGGATGGCATCATGACTCTGTAGAGAGAAGAGGAGACTTGGGATGGCATCATGACTCTGTAGAGAGAAGAGGAGACTGGGGATGGCATCATGACTCTGTAGAGAGAAGAGAGGACTGGGGATGGCATCATGACGCTGTAGAGAGAAGAGGAGACTGGGGATGGCATCATGACTCTGTAGAGAGAAGAGGAGACGGGGGATGGCATCATGACTCTGTAGAGAGAAGAAGAGACGGGGGATGGCATCATGACTCTGTAGAGAGAAGAAGAGACTGGGGATGGCATCATGACTCTGTAGAGAGAAGAGGAGACTGGGGATGGCATCATGACTCTGTAGAGAGAAGAGGAGACTGGGGATGGCATCATGACTCTGTAGAGAGAAGAGGAGACTGGGGATGGCATCATGACTCTGTAGAGAGAAGAGGAGACTGGGGATGGCATCATGACTCTGTAGAGAGAAGAGGAGACTGGGGATGGCATCATGACTCTGCAGAGAGAAGAAGAGACGGGGGATGGCATCATGAATCTGTAGAGAGAAGAGAAGACTGGGGATGGCATCATGACTCTGTAGAGAGAAGAGGAGACTGGGGATGGCATCATTACTCTGTAGAGAGAAGAGGAGACGGGGGATGGCATCATGACTCTGTAGAGAGAAGAAGAGACTGGGGATGGCATCATGACTCTGTAGAGAGAAGAGGAGACTGGGGATGGCATCATGACTCTGTAGAGAGAAGAGGAGACTGGGGATGGCATCATGACTCTGTAGAGAGAAGAGGAGACTGGGGATGGCATCATGACTCTGTAGAGAGAAGAGGAGACTGGGGATGGCATCATGACTCTGTAGAGAGAAGAGGAGACTGGGGATGGCATCATGACTCTGCAGAGAGAAGAAGAGACGGGGGATGGCATCATGAATCTGTAGAGAGAAGAGAAGACTGGGGATGGCATCATGACTCTGTAGAGAGAAGAGGAGACTGGGGATGGCATCATTACTCTGTAGAGAGAAGAGGAGACGGGGGATGGCATCATGACTCTGTAGAGAGAAGAAGAGACTGGGGATGGCATCATGACTCTGTAGAGAGAAGAGGAGACGGGGGATGGCATCATGACTCTGTAGAGAGAAGAGGGGACTGGGAATGGCATCATGACTGTAGAGAGAAGAGGAGACTGGGGATGGCATCATGACTCTGTAGAGAGAAGAGGAGACTGGGGATGGCATCATGACTCTGTAGAGAGAAGAGGAGACTGGGGATGGCATCATGACTCTGTAGAGAGAAGAGGAGACTGGGGATGGCATCATGACTCTGTAGAGAGAAGAGAGGACTGGGGATGGCATCATGACTCTGTAGAGAGAAGAGGAGACTGGGGATGGCATCATGACTCTGTAGAGAGAAGAGGAGACTGGGGATGGCATCATGACTCTGTAGAGAGAAGAAGAGACGGGGGATGGCATCATGACTTTGTAGAGCGAAGAAGAGACTGTGGATGGCATCATGACTCTGTAGAGAGAAGAGGAGACTGGGGATGGAATCATGACTCTGTAGAGAGAAGAGGAGACGTGGGTTGGCATCATGACTCTGTAGAGAGAAGAAGAGACGGGGGATGGCATCATGACTCTCTAGAGAGAAGAGGAGACGGGGGATGGCATCATGACTCTGTAGAGAGAAGAAGAGACTGGGGATGGCATCATGACTCTGTAGAGAGAAGAGGAGACGGGGGATGGCATCATGACTCTGTATAGAGAAGAGGAGACTGGGGATGGCATCATGACTCTGTAGAGAGAAGAAGAGACGGGGGATGGCATCATGACTCTGTAGAGAGAAGAGGAGACTTGGGATGGCATCATGACTCTGTAGAGAGAAGAGGAGACTGGGGATGGCATCAAGACTCTGTAGAGAGAAGAGGAGACTGGGGATGGCATCATTACTCTGTAGAGAGAAGAGGAGACGGGGGATGGCATCATGACTCTGTAGAGAGAAGAAGAGACTGGGGATGGCATCATGACTCTGTAGAGAGAAGAGGGGACTGGGAATGGCATCATGACTGTAGAGAGAAGAGGAGACTGGGGATGGCATCATGACTCTATAGAGAGAAGAGGAGACTGGGGATGGCATCATGACTCTGTAGAGAGAAGAGGAGACTGGGGATGGCATCATGACTCTGTAGAGAGAAGAGGAGACTGGGGATGGCATCATGACTCTGTAGAGAGAAGAGAGGACTGGGGATGGCATCATGACTCTGTAGAGAGAAGAGGAGACTGGGGATGGCATCATGACTCTGTAGAGAGAAGAGGAGACTGGGGATGGCATCATGACTCTGTAGAGAGAAGAGGAGACTGGGGATGGCATCATGACTCTGTAGAGAGAAGAGGAGACTGGGGATGGCATCATGACTCTGTAGAGAGAAGAGAGGACTGGGGATGGCATCATGACGCTGTAGAGAGAAGAGGAGACTGGGGATGGCATCATGACTCTGTAGAGAGAAGAGGAGACGGGGGATGGCATCATGACTCTGTAGAGAGAAGAAGAGACGGGGGATGGCATCATGACTCTGTAGAGAGAAGAAGAGACTGGGGATGGCATCATGACTCTGTAGAGAGAAGAGGAGACTGGGGATGGCATCATGACTCTGTAGAGAGAAGAGGAGACTGGGGATGGCATCATGACTCTGTAGAGAGAAGAGGAGACTGGGGATGGCATCATGACTCTGTAGAGAGAAGAGGAGACTGGGGATGGCATCATGACTCTGTAGAGAGAAGAGGAGACTGGGGATGGCATCATGACTCTGCAGAGAGAAGAAGAGACGGGGGATGGCATCATGAATCTGTAGAGAGAAGAGAAGACTGGGGATGGCATCATGACTCTGTAGAGAGAAGAGGAGACTGGGGATGGCATCATTACTCTGTAGAGAGAAGAGGAGACGGGGGATGGCATCATGACTCTGTAGAGAGAAGAAGAGACTGGGGATGGCATCATGACTCTGTAGAGAGAAGAGGAGACGGGGGATGGCATCATGACTCTGTAGAGAGAAGAGGGGACTGGGAATGGCATCATGACTGTAGATAGAAGAGGAGACTGGGGATGGCATCATGACTCTGTAGAGAGAAGAGGAGACTGGGGATGGCATCATGACTCTGTAGAGAGAAGAGGAGACTGGGGATGGCATCATGACTCTGTAGAGAGAAGAGGAGACTGGGGATGGCATCATGACTCTGTAGAGAGAAGAGAGGACTGGGGATGGCATCATGACTCTGTAGAGAGAAGAGGAGACTGGGGATGGCATCATGACTCTGTAGAGAGAAGAGGAGACTGGGGATGGCATCATGACTCTGTAGAGAGAAGAAGAGACGGGGGATGGCATCATGACTTTGTAGAGAGAAGAAGAGACTGTGGATGGCGTCATGACTCTGTAGAGAGAAGAGGAGACTGGGGATGGAATCATGACTCTGTAGAGAGAAGAGGAGACGTGGGTTGGCATCATGACTCTGTAGAGAGAAGAAGAGACGGGGGATGGCATCATGAATCTCTAGAGAGAAGAGGAGACGGGGGATGGCATCATGACTCTGTAGAGAGAAGAAGAGACTGGGGATGGCATCATGACTCTGTAGAGAGAAGAGGAGACGGGGGATGGCATCATGACTGTAGAGAGAAGAGGAGACGGGGGATGGCATCATGACTCTGTAGAGAGAAGAGGAGACTTGGGATGGCATCATGACTCTGTAGAGAGAAGAGGAGACTGGGGATGGCATCATGACTCTGTAGAGAGAAGAGGAGACTGGGGATGGCATCGTGACTCTGCAGAGAGAAGAGGAGACGGGGGATGGCATCATGACTCTGTAGATAGAAGAGGAGACTGGGGATGGCATCATGACTCTGTATAGAGAAGAGGAGACTGGGGATGGCATCATGACTCTGTAGAGAGAAGAAGAGACGGGGGATGGCATCATGACTCTGTAGAGAGAAGAGGAGACTTGGGATGGCATCATGACTCTGTAGAGAGAAGAGGAGACTGGGGATGGCATCATGACTCTGTAGAGAGAAGAGAGGACTGGGGATGGCATCATGACGCTGTAGAGAGAAGAGGAGACTGGGGATGGCATCATGACTCTGTAGAGAGAAGAGGAGACGGGGGATGGCATCATGACTCTGTAGAGAGAAGAAGAGACGGGGGATGGCATCATGACTCTGTAGAGAGAAGAAGAGACTGGGGATGGCATCATGACTCTGTAGAGAGAAGAGGAGACTGGGGATGGCATCATGACTCTGTAGAGAGAAGAGGAGACTGGGGATGGCATCATGACTCTGTAGAGAGAAGAGGAGACTGGGGATGGCATCATGACTCTGTAGAGAGAAGAGGAGACTGGGGATGGCATCATGACTCTGTAGAGAGAAGAGGAGACTGGGGATGGCATCATGACTCTGCAGAGAGAAGAAGAGACGGGGGATGGCATCATGAATCTGTAGAGAGAAGAGAAGACTGGGGATGGCATCATGACTCTGTAGAGAGAAGAGGAGACGGGGGATGGCATCATGACTCTGTAGAGAGAAGAAGAGACTGGGGATGGCATCATGACTCTGTAGAGAGAAGAGGAGACGGGGGATGGCATCATGACTCTGTAGAGAGAAGAGGGGACTGGGAATGGCATCATGACTGTAGAGAGAAGAGGAGACTGGGGATGGCATCATGACTCTGTAGAGAGAAGAGGAGACTGGGGATGGCATCATGACTCTGTAGAGAGAAGAGGAGACTGGGGATGGCATCATGACTCTGTAGAGAGAAGAGGAGACTGGGGATGGCATCATGACTCTGTAGAGAGAAGAGAGGACTGGGGATGGCATCATGACTCTGTAGAGAGAAGAGGAGACTGGGGATGGCATCATGACTCTGTAGAGAGAAGAGGAGACTGGGGATGGCATCATGACTCTGTAGAGAGAAGAAGAGACGGGGGATGGCATCATGACTTTGTAGAGCGAAGAAGAGACTGTGGATGGCATCATGACTCTGTAGAGAGAAGAGGAGACTGGGGATGGAATCATGACTCTGTAGAGAGAAGAGGAGACGTGGGTTGGCATCATGACTCTGTAGAGAGAAGAAGAGACGGGGGATGGCATCATGACTCTCTAGAGAGAAGAGGAGACGGGGGATGGCATCATGACTCTGTAGAGAGAAGAAGAGACTGGGGATGGCATCATGACTCTGTAGAGAGAAGAGGAGACGGGGGATGGCATCATGACTGTAGAGAGAAGAGGAGACGGGGGATGGCTTCATGACTCTGTAGAGAGAAGAGGAGACTTGGGATGGCATCATGACTCTGTAGAGAGAAGAGGAGACTGGGGATGGCATCATGACTCTGTAGAGAGAAGAGGAGACTGGGGATGGCATCGTGACTCTGCAGAGAGAAGAGGAGACTTGGGATGGCATCATGACTCTGTAGAGAGAAGAGGAGACTGGGGATGGCATCATGACTCTGTATAGAGAAGAGGAGACTGGGGATGGCATCATGACTCTGTAGAGAGAAGAAGAGACGGGGGATGGCATCATGACTCTGTAGAGAGAAGAGGAGACTTGGGATGGCATCATGACTCTGTAGAGAGAAGAGGAGACTGGGGATGGCATCATGACTCTGTAGAGAGAAGAGGAGACTGGGGATGGCATCATTACTCTGTAGAGAGAAGAGGAGACGGGGGATGGCATCATGACTCTGTAGAGAGAAGAAGAGACTGGGGATGGCATCATGACTCTGTAGAGAGAAGAGGAGACGGGGGATGGCATCATGACTCTGTAGAGAGAAGAGGGGACTGGGAATGGCATCATGACTGTAGAGAGAAGAGGAGACTGGGGATGGCATCATGACTCTGTAGAGAGAAGAGGAGACTGGGGATGGCATCATGACTCTGTAGAGAGAAGAGGAGACTGGGGATGGCATCATGACTCTGTAGAGAGAAGAGGAGACTGGGGATGGCATCATGACTCTGTAGAGAGAAGAGAGGACTGGGGATGGCATCATGACTCTGTAGAGAGAAGAGGAGACTGGGGATGGCATCATGACTGTAGAGAGAAGAGGAGACTGGGGATGGCATCATGACTCTGTAGAGAGAAGAAGAGACGGGGGATGGCATCATGACTTTGTAGAGAGAAGAAGAGACTGTGGATGGCATCATGACTCTGTAGAGAGAAGAGGAGACTGGGGATGGAATCATGACTCTGTAGAGAGAAGAGGAGACGTGGGATGGCATCATGACTCTGTAGAGAGAAGAAGAGACGGGGGATGGCATCATGACTCTCTAGAGAGAAGAGGAGACGGGGGATGGCATCATGACTCTGTAGAGAGAAGAAGAGACTGGGGATGGCATCATGACTCTGTAGAGAGAAGAGGAGACGGGGGATGGCATCATGACTGTAGAGAGAAGAGGAGACGGGGGATGGCATCATGACTCTGTAGAGAGAAGAGGAGACTTGGGATGGCATCATGACTCTGTAGAGAGAAGAGGAGACTGGGGATGGCATCATGACTCTGTATAGAGAAGAGGAGACTGGGGATGGCATCATGACTCTGTAGAGAGAAGAAGAGACGGGGGATGGCATCATGACTCTGTAGAGAGAAGAGGAGACTTGGGATGGCATCATGACTCTGTAGAGAGAAGAGGAGACTGGGGATGGCATCATGACTCTGTAGAGAGAAGAGGAGACTGGGGATGGCATCATGACTCTGCAGAGAGAAGAGGAGACGGGGGATGGCATCATGACTCTGTAGAGAGAAGAGGAGACTGGGGATGGCATCATGACTCTGTAGAGAGAAGAGGAGACTGGGGATGGCATCATGACTCTGTAGAGAGAAGAGGAGACGGGGGATGGCATCATGACTGTAGAGAGAAGAGGAGACGGGGGATGGCATCATGACTCTGTAGAGAGAAGAGGAGACTTGGGATGGCATCATGACTCTGTAGAGAGAAGAGGAGACTGGGGATGGCATCATGACTCTGTATAGAGAAGAGGAGACTGGGGATGGCATCATGACTCTGTAGAGAGAAGAAGAGACGGGGGATGGCATCATGACTCTGTAAAGAGAAGAGGAGACTTGGGATGGCATCATGACTCTGTAGAGAGAAGAGGAGACTGGGGATGGCATCATGACTCTGTAGAGAGAAGAGGAGACTGGGGATGGCATCATGACTCTGCAGAGAGAAGAGGAGACGGGGGATGGCATCATGACTCTGTAGAGAGAAGAGGAGACTGGGGATGGCATCATGACTCTGTAGAGAGAAGAGGAGACTGGGGATGGCATCATGACTCTGTAGAGAGAAGATGAGACGGGGGATGGCATCATGACTCTGTAGAGAGAAGAGGAGACTGGGGATGGCATCATGACTCTGTAGAGAGAAGAGGAGACTGGGGATGGCATCATGACTCTGTAGAGAGAAGGGGAGACTTGGGATGGCATCATGACTCTGTAGAGAGAAGAGGAGACTGGGGATGGCATCATGACTCTGTAGAGAGAAGAGGAGACTGGGGATGGCATCATTACTCTGTAGAGAGAAGAGGAGACGGGGGATGGCATCATGACTCTGTAGAGAGAAGAAGAGACTGGGGATGGCATCATGACTCTGTAGAGAGAAGAGGAGACGGGGGATGGCATCATGACTCTGTAGAGAGAAGAGGGGACTGGGAATGGCATCATGACTGTAGAGAGAAGAGGAGACTGGGGATGGCATCATGACTCTGTAGAGAGAAGAGGAGACAGGGGATGGCATCATGACTCTGTAGAGAGAAGAGGAGACTGGGGATGGCATCATGACTCTGTAGAGAGAAGAGGAGACTGGGGATGGCATCATGACTCTGTAGAGAGAAGAGAGGACTGAGGATGGCATCATGACTCTGTAGAGAGAAGAGGAGACTGGGGATGGCATCATGACTCTGTAGAGAGAAGAGGAGACTGGGGATGGCATCATGACTCTGCAGAGAGAAGAGGAGACGGGGGATGGCATCATGACTCTGTAGAGAGAAGAGGAGACTGGGGATGGCATCATGACTCTGTAGAGAGAAGAGGAGACTGGGGATGGCATCATGACTCTGTAGAGAGAAGAAGAGACGGGGGATGGCATCATGACTCTGTAGAGAGAAGAGGAGACTGGGGATGGCATCATGACTCTGTAGAGAGAAGAGGAGACTGGGGATGGCATCATGACTCTGTAGAGAGAAGAAGAGACTGGGGGTGGCATCATGACTCTGTAGAGAGAAGAGGATGATAAATATTGGGGCAGATTCTGAGGAGGTGGGTGGTTGGGGGGGGGCGTAGCCTGAGGGACCTAATGACACCACTACAGACACAGTGGGGCGGAGCCTGAGGGACCTAATGACACCACTACAGACACAGTGGGGGGCGGAGCCTGAGGGACCTAATGACCCCACTACAGACACAGTGGGGGGGCAGAGCGTGAGGAACCTAATGACACCACTACAGACACAGTGGGGACCAGAGCGTGAGGCGAGGCAGCGAGGGTACAGTGACACCCACTACAGACACAGTGGGGACCAGAGCGTGAGGCGAGGCAGCGAGGGTACAGTGACACCCACTACAGACACAGTGGGGACCAGAGCGTGAGGCGAGGCAGCGAGGGTACAGTGACACCCACTACAGACACAGTGGGGACCAGAGCGTGAGGCGAGGCAGCGAGGGTACAGTGACACCCACTACAGACACAGTGGGGACCAGAGCGTGAGGCGAGGCAGCGAGGGTACAGTGACACCCACTACCATTCCACTAGAGCCCCAGAGGACACCGCAGACGTAGATCTTCATCGTACATAAATCTTCATAAGCATTTTAATAACTCAATCTGAAGCCAGGCACAATATTTATCATGTTCGTGGTTGCTTAAATAAACAAATGGAAGTTGTGTAGGATGTGGAAGGTACAGAATACAAAGGGGAACATTGGGATATTTGTGTAGGTATTGTTTAATGATCTTTGTGTGTCTTTCTGTCTGAAGTGGTAACTGTATGGGGTCACAGACTGTGCAATACACATAGTGTAAAATATATATATATATTTACATATATAACATAGTGTAAAATATATATATACACATATATATATATATTTACATATATAACATAGTGTAGAATATATATATATATATATATATTTCTATATATTTACATATATAACATAGTGTAAAATATATATATATTTCTATATATTTACATATATAACATAGTGTAAAATATATATATATATATATATATATTTACATATATAACATAGTGTAGAATATATATATATATATACATATTTACATATATAACATAGTGTAGAATCTATATATATATATTTACATATATAACATAGTGTAGAATATATATATATATATATATATTTACATATATAACATAGTGTAGAATATATATATATATTTACATATATAACATAGTGTAGAATATATATATATATTTACATATATAACATAGTGTAGAATATATATATATATATATATATATATATATATATTTACATATATAACATAGTGTAGAATATATATATATATTTACATATATAACATAGTGTAGAATATATATATATATTTACATATATAACATAGTGTAGAATATATATATATATTTACATATATAACATAGTGTAGAATATATATATATATATTTACATATATAACATAGTGTAGAATATGTATATATATATTTACATATATAACATAGTGTAGAATATGTATATATATATTTACATATATAACATAGTGTAGAATATATATATATATTTACATATATAACATAGTGTAGAAGATGTATATATATATTTACATATATAACATAGTGTAGAATATGTATATATATATTTACATATATAACATAGTGTAGAATATGTATATATATATTTACATATATAACATAGTGTAGAATATATATATATATATTTACATATATAACATAGTGTAGAATATATATATATATATTTACATATATAACATAGTGTAAAATATATATATATATATTTACATATATAACATAGTGTAATATATATATATATATATTTACATATATAACATAGTGTAGAATATATATATATATATTTACATATATAACATAGTGTAGAATATATATATATATATTTACATATATAACATAGTGTAATATATATATATATTTACATATATAACATAGTGTAAAATATATATATATATTTACATATATAACATAGTGTAAAATATATATATATATTTACATATATAACATAGTGTAGAATATATATATATATTTACATATATAATATAGTGTAATATATATATATTTACATATATAACATAGTGTAGAATATATATATATATAATTACATATATAACATAGTGTAGAAGATGCAGCAAGTATGTTAGAAGTAATGTCCTGCTACTGGAGCTTCAGCCAACATAAAGAAAGACATTTAAGAGCAACAATAAAACACTGACAGTGCCATTAAAAATCTGTGTAAAAGAGGTGTTTTTCTGTTGTCTTTTTAAAAAAAATGATTACATTTTGTAAGGTGAAACATTTTGGGGAAACCAATTGAGACCGTGTTCCCCCCAGCAGTTTAATAGATACAGCAACGGGAGAAAGAACCCTGAAGGTTCCTCATTATTTTCTGGTCACGGTGCAGTAAGCATGCAAACATCTCTACACTTTCAGTCCAAACACTACACACTATAAAGAGCACACTACACACTATAAAGAGCACACTACACTACACACTATAAAGAGCACACTACACACTATAAAGACCACACTACACACTATAAAGAGCACACTACACACTATAAAGAGCACACTACACTACACACTATAAAGAGCACACTACACACTATAAAGACCACACTACACACTATAAAGAGCACACTACACACTATAAAGACCACACTACACACTATAAAGACCACACTACACACTATAAAGACCACACTACACACTATAAAGACCACACTACACACTATAAAGAGCACACTACATACTATAAAGACCACACTACACACTATAAAGACCACACTACACACTATAAAGACCACACTACACACTATAAAGACCACACTACACACTATAAAGAGCACACTACATACTATAAAGACCACACTACACACTATAAAGACCACACTACACACTATAAAGAGCACACTACACACTATAAAGACCACACTACACACTATAAAGAGCACACTACACACTATAAAGACCACACTACACACTATAAAGAGCACTACACTGCACACTATAAAGACCACACTACACACTATAAAGACCACACTACACACTATAAAGAGCACACTACACACTATAAAGAGCACACTACACACTATAAAGAGCACACTACACACTATAAAGAGCACACTACACACTATAAAGACCACACTACACACTATAAAGACCACACTACACACTATAAAGACCACACTACACACTATAAAGACCACACTACACACTATAAAGAGCACACTACACACTATAAAGAGCACACTACACACTATAAAGAGCACACTACACACTATAAAGAGCACACTACACACTATAAAGAGCACACTACACACTATAAAGAGCACACTACACACTATAAAGAGTACACTACACACTATAAAGAGCACACTACACACTATAAAGACAGAGAGCAAGCGCGTGAGAGAGAGAGCGACATAGAGAGGGAGACCGAGAGAGCGAGCGAGCGACAGACAGAGAGACAGAGAGAGAGAGAGAGCGACAGACAGACAGACAGACAGACAGACATCTGGTCAGTGGTTGAAAGGTAATTCAGTGCCACAGGGAAGAGGGGTTCTGGTTGTGCTGTTCGACTCCCCAGCTGTAATGAGGCTGAGATTAAACCAGCACAACCTGACATGAGGAAAACGCATTACTTGCAAGACTTAGAACTGCGTCGCAAATGGAACCCTACTTCCTATGTAGTGCACTACTTTTGACCATTGCCTTGTGGACCCTGGTCAAAAGTAGTGCACTATAAAGGGAATAGGGGTGCAATTTGGGACGCAACCCCTACACTTTTCACAGAGAATGATCTCATTATTAAAACATATAGCCCAAAGACAGAACAGAAGGTTTGTGTTGGATCGTGTGTTTAAAAGAAGAAGATATCAAAATGAGAGAGTTTTACAGGATTTAATTTTGGAATCTTTTTGTCTCTCAGAAATACGAGTGTGTGATATATAAAGGACTGAAACAGGCTCTGATATGTTGTAGGTTAAAACTACTACTGTGCATTAGAGACAATGTTGTGAGCGTGTTGTATGATGGAGAACATTGTACACTACCCTTTCAAATGTTTTAGGGTCACTTAGATAGGTCCTTGTTTTTGAAAGAAGGGCACATTTTCTTTGTCCATCAAAATAACATAAAATGTATACGAAAAACAGTGTAGACATTGTTAATGTTGTAAATGACTATTGTAGCTGGAAACGGCTGATTTTTTTAATGGAATTATCTACATAGGTGTACAGAGGCCCATTATCAGCAACCATCACTCCTGTGTTCCAATGGCACGTTATGTTAGCTAATCCTAAGTTTATCATGTTGTTGTCCTGATTAAATAATCAATTAAACTGGCCTTCTTTAGACTAGTTGAGTATCTGGAGCATCAGCATTTGTGGGTTCGATTACAGGCTCAAAATGGCCAGCAACAAAGAACTTTCTTCTGAAACTCGTCAGTTTGTTCTTGTTCTGAGAAATGAAGGCTATTCCATGCGAGAAGTTGCTAAGATATTGAAGTACATTAGAGTGTCGTGTTTGAGAAACAGACGCCTCACAAGTCCTCAACTGGCAGCTTCATTAAATGGTACCCGGAAAACACCAGTCTCAACGTCAATAGTGAAGAGGTGACTCCGGGATGCTGGCCTTCTAGGCAGAGTTCCTCTGTCCAGACTCAACGTCAACAGTGAAGAGGTGACTCTGGGATGCTGAAATTCTAGGCAGAGTTCCTCTGTCCAGTGTCTCTGTTCTTTTTCCCATCTTAATATTTTATTTTTATTGGCCAGTCTGAGATATGGCTTTTTCTTTGGAACTCTTCCTAGAAGGCCAGCATCCCGGAGTCGCCTCTTCACTGTTGACGTTGAGACTGGTGTTTCGCGGGTACTATTTAATGAAGCTGCCAGTTGAGGACTTGTGAGGAGTCTGTTTCTCAAACTAGACACTCTGATGTACTTGTCCTCTTGCTCAGTTGTGCACCGGTGCCTCCTACTCTTTCTATTCTGGTTAGAGCCAGTTTGCGCTGTTCTGTGAAGGGAGTAGTACACAGCATTGTACGAGATCTTCAGTTTCTTGGAAATTTTCTTGGAAATTTGTCACATAGTTACAATTCTTATTAGAGAGTAGGTGCCAAACTATTCTTGTTACTTAGTATTGTTTGTTTGTTTAGCTGAAAACAAGATGGTGAATCTCATGAGATTTCATTCTGCAAAATATCTAATAAATAAATAAACATTGATGTAATTTAAAAGCCAAAAAAATGAAATACTGATCTCAAACCATAATCTGTTTTATTCTGCTCTTAGTATGTCTCTTCTAAAAGGTTATATCCTGTTTCTGACAACACCTGGATCTAATCCTGTTTCTGACAACACCTGGATCTAATCCAGTTTCTGACAACACCTGGATCTAATCCTGTTTCTGACAACACCTGGATCTAATCCTGTTTCTGACAACACCTGGATCTAATCCTGTTTCTGACAACACCTGGATCTATTCCTGTTTCTGACAATACCTGGATCTAATCCTGTTTCTGACAACACCTGGATCTAATCCTGTTTCTGACAGCACCTGGATCTACTCCTGTTTCTGACAACACCTGGATGTAATCCTGTGTCTGACAACACCTGGATCTAATCCAGTTTCTGACAACACCTGGATCTAATCCTGTTTCTGACAACACCTGGGTGTAATCCTGTTTCTGACAACACCTGGACGTAATCCTGTGTCTGACAACACCTGGATCTAATCCAGTTTCTGACAACACCTGGATCTAATCCAGTTTCTGACAACACGTGGATCTAATCCTGTTTCTGACACCTGGATCTAATCCTGTTTATTACAACACCTGGATGTAATCCTGTGTCTGACAACATCTGGATCTAATCCAGTTTCTGACAACACCTGGATCTAATCCTGTTTCTGACAACACCTGGATGTAATCCTGTGTCTGACAACACCTGGATCTAATCCAGTTTCTGACAACACCTGGATCTAATCCTGTTTCTGACAACACCTGGGTGTAATCCTGTTTCTGACAACACCTGGACGTAATCCTGTTTCTGACAACACCTGGATCTAATCCTGTTTCTGACAACACCTGGATGTAATCCAGTTTCAGACAACACGTGGATCTAATCCTGTATCTGACAACACCTGGATCTAATCCTGTTTCTGACAACACCTGGATCTAATCCTGTTTCTGACAACACCTGGATCTAATCCTGTTTCTGACAACACCTGGATCTAATCCGGTTTCTGACAACACCTGGATCTAATCCTGTTTCTGACAACACCTGTTTCTGACAACACCTGGATGCAATCCTGTGTCTGACAACACCTGGATCTAATCCTGTTTCTGACAAAACCTGGATCTAATCCTGTTTCTGACAACACCTGGATGTAATCCTGTGTCTGACAACACCTGGATCTAATCCAGTTTCTGACAACACCTGGATCTAATCCAGTTTCTGACAACACGTGGATCTAATCCTGTTTCTGACACCTGGATCTAATCCTGTTTATTACAACACCTGGATGTAATCCTGTGTCTGACAACATCTGGATCTAATCCAGTTTCAAACAACACCTGGATCTAATCCTGTTTCTGACAACACCTGGATGTAATCCTGTGTCTGACAACACCTGGATCTAATCCAGTTTCTGACAACACCTGGATCTAATCCTGTTTCTGACAACACCTGGGTGTAATCCTGTTTCTGACAACACCTGAACGTAATCCTGTTTCTGACAACACCTGGATCTAATCCTGTTTCTGACAACACCTGGATGTAATCCAGTTTCAGACACCACGTGGATCTAATCCTGTATCTGACAACACCTGGATCTAATCCTGTTTCTGACAACACCTGGATCTAATCCTGTATCTGACAACACCTGGATGTAATCCAGTTTCTGACAACACGTGGATCTAATCCTGTATCTGACAACACCTGGATCTAATCCTGTTTCTGACAACACCTGGATCTAATCCTGTATCTGACAACACCTGGATGTACAGTACACTGTTCTATTGTAAGGAAGGTTGGATAGACGGTCTGAAAATGGCAGCCTAAATAAACAAGTGATACTTTGTGAGCACAGTGTGCAAAACGTTCTTCTCTATGAGCCAATCAATACTGTTTTAAGTGTTGTTTCCCTCGTGCATATAGGTATGCAGTTAGTCGTTGTATTCAGGGAGGGCCCTAAAGCCAGCCCATAATTCACTGTCATGGTGAACAAGTGCCGATCCCGTATGATAGATTAATGATGCTCATCTTCGCTGGAGCAGCCAGCTCTTCCATGCAGCTCAGTGTACCCTATAGAGCCATAGATAGCCTAAAGGGTAGGTACGAGAGATTCATTAAATAGCTAGCTGAGCCTGGTCCCAGATATGTTTAGGCTGTACATTCAATTCCTGCTACATAGTCAACTCCAAATACCTTGGTCCTAACATTCCCTCTCCAAACACCTTGGTCCTAACATTCCATCTATAAACACCTTGGTCCTAACATTCCATCTATAAACACCTTGGTCCTAACATTCCATCTATAAACACCTTGGTCCTAACATTCCATCTATAAACACCTTGGTCCTAACATTCCATCTATAAACACCTTGGTCCTAACATTCCATCTATAAACACCTTGGTCCTAACGTTCCATCTATAAACACCTTGGTCCTAACATTCCATCTATAAACACCTTGGTCCTAACATTCCCTCTCCAAACACCTTAGTCCTAACATTCCATCTATAAACACCTTGGTCCTAACATTCCATCTATAAACACCTTGGTCCTAACATTCCATCTATAAACACCTTGGTCCTAACATTCCATCTATAAACACCTTGGTCCTAACGTTCCATCTATAAACACCTTGGTCCTAACATTCCATCTATAAACACCTTGGTCCTAACATTCCCTCTCCAAACACCTTGGTCCTAACATTCCATCTATAAACACCTTGGTCCTAACATTCCCTCTCCAAACACCTTGGTCCTAACATTCCATCTATAAACACCTTGGTCCTAACGTTCCATCTATAAACACCTTGGTCCTAACATTCCATCTATAAACACCTTGGTCCTAACATTCCATCTGTAAACACCTTGGTCCTAACATTCCATCTATAAACACCTTGGTCCTAACATTCCATCTGTAAACACCTTGGTCCTAACATTCCATCTATAAACACCTTGGTCCTAACATTCCATCTATAAACACCTTGGTCCTAACATTCCTTAAATAAACACCTTGGTCCTAACATTCCATCTATAAACACCTTGGTCCTAACATTCCATCTATAAACACCTTGGTCCTAACATTCCATCTATAAACACCTTGGTCCTAACGTTCCATCTATGAACACCTTGGTCCTAACATTCCATCTATAAACACCTTGGTCCTAACATTCCCTCTCCAAACACCTTAGTCCTAACATTCCATCTATAAACACCTTGGTCCTAACATTCCATCTATAAACACCTTGGTCCTAACATTCCCTCTCCAAACACCTTGGTCCTAACATTCCATCTATAAACACCTTGGTCCTAACGTTCCATCTATAAACACCTTGGTCCTAACATTCCCTCTCCAAACACCTTGGTCCTAACATTCCATCTATAAACACCTTGGTCCTAACATTCCATCTATAAACACCTTGGTCCTAACATTCCCTCTCCAAACACCTTGGTCCTAACATTCCATCTATAAACACCTTGGTCCTAACATTCCATCTATAAACACCTTGGTCCTAACATTCCATCTATAAACACCTTGGTCCTAACATTCCATCTATAAACACCTTGGTCCTAACATTCCATCTGTAAACACCTTGGTCCTAACATTCCATCTATAAACACCTTGGTCCTAACATTCCATCTGTAAACACCTTGGTCCTAACATTCCATCTATAAACACCTTGGTCCTAACATTCCATCTATAAACACCTTGGTCCTAACATTCCTTAAATAAACACCTTGGTCCTAACATTCCATCTATAAACACCTTGGTCCTAACATTCCATCTATAAACACCTTGGTCCTAACATTCCATCTATAAACACCTTGGTCCTAACGTTCCATCTATGAACACCTTGGTCCTAACATTCCATCTATAAACACCTTGGTCCTAACATTCCCTCTCCAAACACCTTAGTCCTAACATTCCATCTATAAACACCTTGGTCCTAACATTCCATCTATAAACACCTTGGTCCTAACATTCCCTCTCCAAACACCTTGGTCCTAACATTCCATCTATAAACACCTTGGTCCTAACGTTCCATCTATAAACACCTTGGTCCTAACATTCCCTCTCCAAACACCTTGGTCCTAACATTCCATCTATAAACACCTTGGTCCTAACATTCCATCTATAAACACCTTGGTCCTAACATTCCCTCTCCAAACACCTTGGTCCTAACATTCCATCTATAAACACCTTGGTCCTAACATTCCATCTATAAACACCTTGGTCCTAACATTCCATCTATAAACACCTTGGTCCTAACATTCCCTCTCCAAACACCTTGGTCCTAACATTCCATCTATAAACACCTTGGTCCTAACATTCCATCTGTAAACACCTTGGTCCTAACATTCCATCTATAAACACCTTGGTCCTAACATTCCATCTATAAACACCTTGGTCCTAACATTCCATCTATAAACACCTATAATGAACTAAGACATCATGTAGATAGATATACAGCGCCTGGCACAAGTATTCATCCCCTTTGGCGTTATCCCTGTTTTGTTGCATTACAACCTGTAATTTAATTTGACTTTTATTTTGATTTCATGTAATGGACGTACACAAAATAGTCCAAATTGGTGAAGTGAAATGAAAAAAATGTCTTGTTTGAAAAACCAATAACGGAAAAGTGGTGCGTGTATATGTATTCACCCCCTTTGCTATGAAGCCCTTAAATACGATCTGGTGTAACCAATTACCTTCAGAAGTCACATCATTAGTTAAATAAAGTCCACCTGTGAGCAATCTAAGTGTCACATGATCTGTCACATGACCTGTTCTGAAATGCCCCAGAGTCTGCAACACCACTAAGCAAGGGGCACCATGAAGACCAAGGACCTCTCCAAACAGGTCAGGGACAAAGTTGTGGAGAAGTACAGATCAGGGTTGGGTTATAAAAAAATATCAGAAACTTTGAACATCCCACAGAGCACCATTAAATCCATTATTAAAAAATGGAAAGAATATGGCACCACAACAAACCTGCCAAGAGATGGCCGCCCACCAAAACTCACAGACCAGGCAAGGAGGGCATTAATCAGAGAGGTAACAAAGAGACCAAAGATAACCCTGAAGCAGCTGCAAAGCTCCACAGCGGAGATTGGAGTATCTGTCCATAGGACCACTTTAAACTGTACACTTTACAGAGATGGGCTTTACAGAAGAGTGGCCAGAAAAAAAGCCATTGCTTAAAGGAAAAAAATAAGCAGGCATGTGGGAGACTCCCCAAACATATGGAAGAAAGTACTCTGTTCAGATGAGACTAAAATGGAGCTTTTTAGCCATCAAGGAAAACGTCATGTCTGGCGCAAACCCAACACGTCTCATCACCCAGAGAACACCATCCCTTCAATTCTGACCAGTTTCCCAGTCCCTGCCGAGGAAAAACATGTTTTTCCATCGTCAGGGACTGGGAAACTGGTCAGAATTGAAGGAATGATGGATAGCGCTAAATACAGGGAAATTCTTGAGGGAAACCTGTTTCAGTCTTCCAGATATTTGAGACTGGGACAGAGGATCACCTTCCAACAGGACGATGACCCTAAGCATACAGCTAAAGCAACACTCGGGTGATTTAAGGGGAAACATTTAAATGTCTTGGAATGGCCTCGTCAAAGCCCAGACCTCAATCCAATTGAGAATCTGTGGTATGACTTAAAGATTGCTGTACACCAGTGGAATCCATCCAACTTGAAGGAGCTGGAGCAGTTTTTCC